>NW_008600704.1:50835-51079 GCF_000691845.1 Merops nubicus
AGGAGGATAATGAGGCATTTTCACTTATGTATTACCACTGTGTGTATCTGAAGGCCTAAAGGAGGAATTTTCCAAAGCCTTGCATGCCTTGGTGCTTATGCTATGGTATGTGAGCTTCAAAATAACTCAGTGTGATAGCTGCCAGCCTAGGAAACAGGGAGAAAGCTGTTGTTGTGGTTTGAGGCTTGGAATGGGGGTGGGACCTTCCAGCAACTGGGAGGAACCCGGGCGGGTGGGAAACCAT
>NW_008600704.1:51264-57208 GCF_000691845.1 Merops nubicus
TTTTTTCATTTTCGTTTCCTGGTTGAACAATATTCTTTTTTTTTTTTTTTTTTTTTTTTCAAAAGTGTCTTTCTCTCTCTCAAGGGCGGGGGGAGAGGCGAGTACATAGTTCTGTTCTGTTTGGGTCCTGCCCTGAACCCCTTTTTACACAGAACCAGGACAGCTGTCTCTCTAATAAAGAATGCGACTTGTAGGCACTTTAATCCACTATTAATACATGCTTGAGAGAGTTTTAAAACTAAAAACCCTAACACAACAGAAGAGGAAGCAGATGATGTAACAGTCAAAACCACAAGAGGTGAGATAAAAGGGTTGATATGGCAAAGCCTACATTGGACTGAGGGATTGCTCCTGCACAGCACTTGGGGTGTACAAAGAAGATAGGAGAGGAGGAAATGATCAAAAAGGACGATCCTAATCTAAAACATGAAGAAAGAATAAGACATCAAAAAGCATCACAAAGAATTGAGAGGCAGAAGAACCTGTATACCCTTGCAGCAGCATTTAAGAACTGATCCTGCTCTCCTTGTCTGCAGCACATACTCTTGTGTGATGTGATCAACCCAATGTTCCGTACACTTTCAGTGTAGGAATTGCTGTCTGGCCTTCTGCAAGGCTGCCCTTGCCTGCTGTGTTTCCCAGAGTGGCTTGTGAGTAGATTTAGGTGTCCCCTGCAATGAACTTTCAGGACACACCTGTGTGTCATGTGGGGATTGCCTCCTCACTCGGCAGCCTCAGCTACAGAGCTGCAGTGACCCACCACCAAGGAATAAATGCTTATTTTAACTCTTGCTAGTGATGTCTCACATACTGGAGGATAACAGAGAATGTGAGCAGCAGCAACTACTGGGACCGTCTCATTGGAGACAGTGGGCTGTGTACATCGCACATGAGCAAGCAGGACACCTCCATTACCTTCCTGGACATAGGAAGGACAAAAGATGTGTGGGAGAACAATTCAGAAATACACTCTTCTTCTGTACTCGAGGATCTCATTCCTACAGCCACAGAGGGAACTGCAGGGAGCTGCTGTACTTGCCATCTGCACGCTCCACACGTAGTTTTCAAACCTTTACTGCTTCCTCCTCAAGTTCACAGTGGGTTTACTAGACCTAACTGTGTGCACAAAGTGTACTTCTATTTCTGGTTTGTTTTTGAGATGCCTTCATTAGTGAGATAAGAATCATCTCATCCTAACTTGCTCTTTGCTTTGCTAAATTGAAATGCTGCTTTGGGTGGCTTTTATTCATATTAAAATCAAGATTATGCCATTTTAAAAGGAAAAATAAATCAATTCTAGCCACCTACTGAGTTGCCATATTTCATGCCTAGAAGATTCATCAACCACCTGATGAATTTTCAGAAAGAAAATGAAACCTACTTGTATTTGCATTAGTTTGGATGGAAAAAGTCCCAACCCTAAACCACTGAAAATCTGAGTTCCAAGAAAAACACAGCAAAACAGAACAGAAAAAAAAAACAAACCAAACAGAAAAAAAAACTAAACCAAACAAAAAAACCCCCACCAAACAAAAACTCAAACCACAAACAAGCAAACACCAAAACCACGAGATAGTTTAAAAAAATCAATTTTTTTAAAAAAATTCTGGATTTAGACTCTTGAATGAATGGTTGCAACAAATTCCTAACATTTCTGTTCACTCTAAAGGCAAGAAATCCTAACCCACTACAACTTCTCAGTAAATTCACACTTTCTTTTGTTTGTGTTTTTAATGTTACTACTTTACAATATCAGTGTCAACTCCCAGGAAGCAGGTTCACACTTATTTCTTCACTTAGCAAGAGGGAAGAAAATTAATAAACCCCCCTTTGCTTTAACTCATTCCTACAGGCTTACAACCAGGATGTTATGAAGCTCTGTGGTCTCCAAGACCACTGAGTTTCTCCTGTAGTGAAATTCAGAAGTAAAAACCACCAGCTATACCGAGAGACTTTTGTGAGAGAGTTTAGTCCTTGTGGGAGCTGCTCTGTGCCATTAAGCAGGGTGCTTTAGCAGAACTTCTCTTCCTGCCCAAAACCTGTCCAAACATTCATGCTTCAGCAGCTCCATGTTTCTGAAGCTGTCAGACATGACGTGCAATGGATTCAATGGGGAGCCACACAGAGCAGGTTATGCAGATAAAGCCACCTGATATTTCTCCTCGGTCCCATGAACCTTTCTCACTTGATTTGAAGAGTCTGTTTTCATTTGGTATCTCAGGATGAACCACAGAAGCTAGACTGTGATCTGTAATCCCTTAATGATAACAGACTCACATCTTTCCAGCACAGTTTCTATCTGAAAAAAATCTGAATTTAGGCTGCCTGCCTGCTACAGGCAGTGCTTTTTTGTGTCTGTAAAGATATTTGATGAGTAATATTTGCATTTATATTGTTAGTTTTTTACTTTGTGATTTCCCACAAATTAAGCAGTAGATAAGCTCCACCTTAGTAATTATTAACTCATCAGTAAATTGATACCTCCCTACTGGTGGGTAGGGTTTATCCATCTTTTTGGTTTTTTTTCCCTGATTTATGGTTTTGAAGGTCAGAAAGGAGTATTGCAATTTTGGGGCTTTTCTATACAGCAGGTTCTAACACTTTACTTCTTAATTTGTGTGGGTAATTATTAAGAAAGACAGAATTATTCCTTTTAAAAATTACTTCAAGTAATTAATATCCACTAGAGAATCCATTACATCTCTAGGTAGTGCTACCAGTGGTTAGCAATCCCCCCTGTTAAAGACTTGTACATTTCACTCTAAGTGCAGAAGTCACAGCACCTAGATATTTAATCTCATTACGATTATATGGGCTAGACTGAAACCCTCACAACTCTT
This sequence comes from Merops nubicus, assembly GCF_000691845.1. Lineage (NCBI taxonomy): Eukaryota > Metazoa > Chordata > Aves > Coraciiformes > Meropidae > Merops > Merops nubicus. Next base: position 54,105 of record NW_008600704.1, read on the forward strand.
TGTCCCCTTTTGCCAATTAAGGTATCTTGAAATAGGGCTTAGTCACTGTTTCTTTTTCCTGCTTGGTAACTAAGGTTCTTCAGCTCTTCTTCTCTGCAATTCAGATCAATGTCAGAAAGTCAAGACAGCAGAAATGGCTCTAAACTGCAGGAAGTAATTTTCCTCTCAGGTCAAGAAAGTGAACAGTTCTGTTGTGTAATAGCTGTGCTGAGCCACACATTACACCAGCATGATCACTACTGCAGTCCTGCCCTCTGTTCTGGAGTGTCCTATCCAAAAAGGATGGGAGAGATCACAAAGTGAGCAAGCACTTGGGATTCTAAAGATACAGCTGTAGTATTAAGGTTTCCACATATTATGCCAGTTAAAGACAAGAAAGGTAAGAAATGGTTTTATTGTTGTAGAGAAGTACCAGTAAGGAAAAGGTAACTGATGGTGTTAGCTCTTTCTATTTTCCTTTATGTGCAAAGGAATAACAAGAGCCAGCATCCTAACACTGAAGTCACACATGATCAACCTTGAAATCAGACATAATTTTCTAGCAATGAAACAAAGTTCCTATTGGAGAGATTATAAAGTGAAAAGATACGTTTCCCATTGCATTGGAGTCTTTAAAATGAGATTAATTCCTTGAAAAGAACACACAATTCTTTAATTTTGCTTCTGGGAAAAAATATACATGCATGGTTTTCATACTGAAAAAAAAGCCAAACCACAAACCTACACAAAAAAAAAACAAAACCAAAACCAAAACACAAACACAAATCCTCCCCCCCAACAACAACAACAACAAAAGAAACAAAAGCCCTAAAATAATCACTTCTGGTCCCAGATTTGTGGACTGCAAATAAACTGTTCCATTCCATTTACAGTATAATAGGCCTAGTTGGACTAATTTTTTTAAGAGGAGAGCAGGAGCATAGCAAAAGGTGTGGTACTGGAAGCAGCATCCAAAAGATTGCCAAACTGTCGAGGAAGCAGTGCTCATACTTATTAAGCTTTCTTTAATTTATCCTTAATTCAGACTTCAGTGCCATTTGAAATAGCTGTATAAGAAAAATTTGGTTCATGTTTTAGTGTGATACCAAATTGGACTGAACTACTTTTTAAAGACAGATACTATAATTCTTTACAATTTGTTTTCCTTACTTTACTTTATATGATATACTTCAGTTTCTTTAGTTGTCCAGTTATGAATCCAAACACCTTAATATGGTAAATTTTTCATTTTAAAAAGAAATGCTTGGTTTTGGAAAATTACTGTATTCCTGATGCCTGTCTTTTGCATGGAGTTACTTGCACATGCTCTCAATTCTGCAAAGTTTTTTGTTCCTGGATTGGTTTCTTTTTCTCTACTATATCTTGTTGCAGAGATACACTAAGGGTAGACTGTGAAAATTTCTGTAACAGTTTTAGTAGTTTTAGTAGTTTTCCTTTCAAATAAATTACGTAGCACATAAAGTGTGCAGAAGTGCAGTTCTCTGTGTTCAGAACTGATCTAGGAAAGCAGTGCAGTCATATTTTAATTGCTATTTATAAATAAAAGTGATTTGTTGCCCTGTTTCAGGAGTCTAATTCTAGGACCTTGTTAGTAGTCAGTTTTTTTACCCAAGTGTAAAGTGTAGTTTCTTTTCTGCAACCCCATTTTTCTCCTCAAGTAGTCTCAGAGACATGGAAGTCCCCAGGGCTTCTTTCTCCTCAGTCATTTCTAAATAGCAATGTTCTGTATAAGGAAAAGCAGTTTTTTGTCTCAGTTCCCTACATTTCATAGCAAGGTGTCTGAAAGACTTTTAATTTCCTCTTTTTTCACTCTTTTCTGAAAAGTGTACTGTGGTAAAAGGATCCATCTCCATTCTGCCAGTTAATGTTTCACCCTACTCAAAATTTCTTTTGCCCCCTGTAAACCAGACATGCTGTGTTTGGCAGAACCATCTGTCTGCAAAGTGCACATTTTATAACAAGCCCTCAATTTTCAAAATGTTGTGCAGCCTTTCGGCAACATCATATCCATTAAAATCCATCCCTGAACCAAGAAGCATTCTCTTATTTTCAGGAAACCTCTCCTATTGAGTGATAGTTCTGGATACACCAACCTTCCACTCTAACTCTATTTGATATATTAGAATCACCTGTAAATGATAATGCACTCACAGCATGTGCTATTTCCCCCTCTCCTTTCTGTCAACACAAAGGATTTCTTATAAGCTTCATTATGACTTTAAGACTGCTGCTATTCGATCTTTCATTATTTTATATATTATGCATTATAAATACATGTATTATATAATATATGCATTATTATATATTTTGATAAAAACCACAGATATACACTATATATGCCTAAGAAAAACCCTGCAGAAGGGGATACATGGGTGCTGGTTGACAGCAGGCTCAACAGGAGTCAGCAGTGAGCCCTGGCAGCCAAGAGGACATCAAACAGCACAACCAGCCACTTCACTGAGGAGATTATCCCGTTGTATTCAGTGCTGGTGCACCCTCACCTTGCATACTGTGTGCAGTTCTGGGCCCCACTATTTAAGGATGTGAAGCTCCTTGAACACACACACAGAAAGGAAACAAAGGTGATGAAAGGTATGGAAGGCATGTCCTTTGAGGAGCAGGTAAAGACTCCAGGTTTGTCTAGTTTGGAGAAAAGGAGGCTGAGGGGTGTCCTCATTGCTTTCTACAGCTTCCTGAGGAGGGGAAGCAGAGGGAGGTGCGGAGCTCTTCTCTCTGATATCCAGAGACAGGACATGTGGGAAAGGTCCAAAACTGTGCCAAGAGAGATCCCAGCTGGACCTTAGGAATCATTTTTTTGCTGAGAGGCTGGCCAAACACTGGAACAGACTTCCTAGAGAGGTGACCGATGCCCTGTGCGTGTCAGTGTTTAAGAGGCATTTGGACAATGCTCTTAATTTGGACAATTAGCCTTAATGCTTTAACTTTTGGTCAGCTCTGAAGTGGTCAGGCAGCTGAACTAGATGATCATTGTAGGTCTCTTCCAACTGAAATCTTCCCTACCCTTCTGAAATGCTGGGCTTTGAACCCCGAGCCCCAAATTAAGGTTGACATATGGGTGATTCCCACAGCCCTTCATACAGAGG
>NW_008600704.1:57397-73663 GCF_000691845.1 Merops nubicus
CCGGGTTGAGGGCAGCCCTCCTGACTCGCCCTGGAGCTGGGCCCCAGTCTGTCTATACCTTTGCGAATGTGGGCTGATCGGGTGAGAGTCGCCACGTGGGCACCTTTTTCTTATGTATTTAACTGGCTGGTCTGGCTGTTTCCCATGCCAACTGTGGGCAACCTCGGCTCAGTGTTTATACCACCTGTTGTGGGCCGAGTCACATCTTTTGTGAGATCATTGGGGGTGGTGTCAATTATGTACCAGCTGATTGATCTGTTTGTACCCCCAGTAATTATTCATGCAATGTCCTTTTTGCTTACAATACAGTCTGCGTATCGGTTCATCTTCCTGCTGGTGCTATCATTTTTGTTAGGCCTGGTCATTGGCAGAACACCTTCCCTTCCCTCTTCTCCTTTGAGAATATCATCCTTTATATTCTCAAGATCAGCCTTTTAGTACTGTTAATTAAAAAAAGTCATGCATCTTGAGGCAGTCCCCCCTACCTGCCAAATCATAACACTGCTTACAAAGAAATACACCCATTGTTTGCAAGATGGGAACTTATGGGCTCTGAGAAGACCACCCCACATCCACGCAGATATTCATTGACCAGATCCTGAAACCCAGAAAGCATTAGAAGTGCAAATGATGGAAGGAATAAATTTGCTTTGTGTGTTTTTCCAGGCATAGGTGCAAAGCAAAGTGAATGTACAGATCTAAAAAATAATCACTAAAATCAACAAAAAGATTCTGACTCAATTCAGTGAGCCCTCAGTAATACCCTTCCTGCTTAATGCTCTGTTATAAAAATAAGATCTTCACAAATGCATATAAATAAGATACTTGCATTGTATTGACTTAAAACAGAAATATTTCCCTTTGAATCTCAGTGCTGGTTATAATTACACTGCATCTTTACGCTGCATTTATTTCTGGTATAGCAGCGTTGCCATGACAACCTCAAATTATGCCAATATATATGCATGTTTAATCTACTTCTTTATTAAAGAACTAAAAAAAAAAAGAAAAAAACAGTCTAGAACAGGGCTAGAGAGCACTACCTGCGTCAAACATGCACTAGGACATTTGCATGAACCTCAGAGCATTTTTCTCTATGGTTGCAATAAAAGACACAAAATTTTGCTCCTTTTCCTTTTTTTTTAATTCCATATTTCATGTTTGGATTATCTGCAATCCTGGAAGGAACCTTGTCTGAAGTCAACTGTATTACAACGGGGCTGAATTTGACTCATGGAGAACATTCCTTTTCCTTTACACTGAACAATCAAATTTGCCAGGTTTGTCTCTTGCACCCAGAAGGCTGCAGTGCCCTTGGTCAGGAGGAGGTACAAAGAGGAAAGTCCTGAACTCATCACTGATGACCGTGCAGAGATCCGGGGACTGTCACAAGGGAATGAGAAGTCCCCATTCATCACTTTGCTCAAGTCTCCCTCCTTGTCACTGCCAAGGACCTGCTTCTGTTTTCAGATATGTCCTCACTTCTCCACTGTAAACATCAAGACACCTACTGACTGACCCTTCCAGTCTCTTTGGACTGACTAGATAGATGTGATGCTACAGACCATCACTGCTATTAACAGATTTCTGGAACTGGAGTAGTATCACCAGTCAACTCAGTGCAGGACCAGCGGTGAGAAAGCCTTTGTGCAAAGCTGGATGAAGCAGTGGTTTTAATCTTGGTTTAGGTTGCCGGGGGCTATGCAGCAGCATATGTGAAGAATATGCTTCACACTTCACAGAATGCAGGAAATAATCTAAATTTCATTGTTATTATTAATAGCTATTGGTAATAATAATACAGCCAAAACATTTAAAAGGTTGCTTTTATTGCTCTGTGGAATGTGAAAACAGTGACCTGTCCTTCAGTCTGATTTTGTAAAAGCCTGCTTTATTTCAGTCAATAAAATGACTAAACCAAAAGTAGAGGACTCTAACTATATGTTAAACTGGAAGGAAAAATCAAACGTCAGACATGAATTGCCTGAGCAAAAGAGTGAATGACTGTCTTTTAAGACATGGGAAGAGTCAAAGTTAAGGTTGCCATGGAAATCTTAATTCTGCTTTTCCTGTGGTGCTTTTTTGTTTTGTTAATTATGAACTTAGCCTCCTCATTGTGTCAAAATCAATGGGAATTTTGAGTCCTATCAATTAGTCTGTGGATTTTGTCTTTTTTTGTCTCTGTTCATTTGACATATGATATAATAGAATCTGAGCCTACTTTCCTGAACATCATTTATGCCATTTACAGGGAAAATTATAAGGTTAAAGTGAAAAAGACCTCTCAACAGTCATGTAAGGAAAGAGAAGTTCATAAGAAATGGAGTCATGGTGGCCTTGCTGTATGGCTTTGAATAAGACCCTTGCCAAGATAAAACCATATTGATTGGACTAATTCGAGATATCTGGCTTCAGAGTAGCATTTGCATGCTGTGGCAGTGTATGATTCTAATTATCTGGAATTGCTATTCAGGTTGATAAATTGTATGAAGGATTCTGTTTTCCATCGAGTCATTCTTCATTCAGCACTGATAGCATGATAATTAAGTACCAGTAGCTGGCTCTGAATGTGGATAATTCACAGGAATTATTTCTAATAAACAAACAACCTAGAATGTATTAAAAACCAAAAAGAGGTTCCTTAAAATAGAACTTCTTGGTTTTGTGCTGCCTCTACATTCTCTGACACACCCTAATCAGAAACAAAAAGCAAAGAAGATATTTGCGTGTTTCAGCTTTCCTGCTCTGGTAGTTGTTAGGGAGTGTTAAACATATTGAGCTAATATGCCTGCTCCTTCTTAACAAAGAAATTACATACTCTAGAAACACATGGACTGAAGATAACCAGGAAAGTGGGAAAATAGATTGGTTGAGGTCATACACTAGCAGTACCTATTCAGTAATCAATTTATCACGAACTGCATCGTACACTGGAAATCAACATTCCCGTCATGTGATTAAAGTGTATACTAAAAAAGGTAGTAGAATTATCCAGTGCCAGATACATAAGGGACCATTAGCTCCATTCAGTTTCCAAGGGCGCAACACAATAAATAACTGGGAATACTAGAACTGGCCAGTTGCCACCTCCTAGTCATGAAGGTTGTAGGCACAAGGAGTTCATAAGTATAAAACACCTTCTACATGCTTTGTGTCATGGTAATTTAACACAACTCTCAAAGGCCATTTAATGATCCTCCATTATGGAGTAAATACTGGTGCTTTGTGGAAAACTCTATAGACAGACGCTATGAGATCATGGAAAAGAGTCTGTCTTGGTCTATGGCATCTATGAACTCTAGAAGTGGATGTTAACATTTTTCTGGAAGAGGCTTAACTAAAAGCGCAACTGAAGAACATTATGTGAAAGATTGTCTTTTATGTGTTTTATAGATACTGGATTTACTGACTTCTTCAATCTTGAATACTTTCTGGCTTCAAAATCCAATCAGTCACTGAGGAAAAGACAACAGACAATATGCCTATGAAGCTTGTATAGCTTAGGCTCCTGTAGCCTTTTAGCCTAAATAAATTTAATGATTCTAAATTCTAAACTATAAGTATTCAAGTCAGGAGCACATACACATCAGCTGTTTTTGTCCTTGATCCAATCTAGAATGCAGTTTAGGGCAGTGAGTTGTATCCATATTTGTCATACTTACATTTATTCAGTTAATTCCACTGGGGAAAATGTGGACTGTATTTAGATGTACTACTTAAATTCGATCTAGCTGAATAATGCTGGATATTATGTTGTTGTATGGTTTCATACTGTAAGGCTATTAAATATAAATTATTAGATTACTAAACAAGTACAGCAAACTGATTTTAAATTTACCAGTGTAAATTGTATATGATGTTTTCTACAGTATATTAAATGAGAACAACTCCCTTCTTTACATACATGTGAATCATATTTTCTGCTAGTTTTGGACCTGGTGCTTATCTTCTCCCCTCCCCCGTTCTTTACAAACCAAACCAAAATAAAATAAGACAAACAGCCAGAGGAAAAAAGGAAGAAATATGTTTAACTACTTTGTACCTTTTCCTCCATGCAGGTAGTTTGGAACTTTAAACCAGTGACTGTGTCATTGGCCAACCTTCATGTCATTAAGTAGGTTCTCAAAGGATTGCTTTGGTCTGAAGAACACATTCTGGTTTCCACCTTCATTAGCAAGCTACTAAATATTTTATTTTGTCACAACAGTGGAATGTATAAACAGATGCACCTTCCTTTCTTCTTCCCTCCATTGCTTGAAAACTTGTTCTGATAATTTTCAAGGAAAACCTTGATGAACTTCATCAATTCATTACTGACAAGTGACAGAGAAGTAAGATACAGAGGAAGAAAACAAGTACTTTTTTTAAAGGAAGAGGTTATGTGAGTATAAATATTTCCTCTAGGAATAAAAAAAAAAAAAAAGGCAAACCAAACTGATGGGATCTGAAAGTGTTCCTCTGACGCATCATGCAGAAGGCTCCACTTCCCACGCCAGGGGCTGTTGAACCTGTTACCTTCCACTGTGCCATCTTTCCTTGCAATATATAACATCTGAGAAGTTTCAGTACTCCAGGTACACAGAAGTTTTACTAGACTTATTTCACATATGAAATTAGATAAATTAAAAGCTCAGTCCATCTTCCATTTTGAAGTTAAGGGAAACATTTCCATTTGTGTCAATGGAATATAGATTAGACTTGTTTCTTAAAACTAGAAGAGCTTTCTCCTAATTGAAAGACAAAATTTACCATAAATAGTGTGACTAATGCCAAAGTCCGTGTCTGCTAGAGGTCATTAAATCCCTGACAAAGCGTAATACTTGATTGAAAGGCAGCTCTTCACTGTAGGGCCTGGGTTGATGGTGTGTTCCACCTTCCATTTACAGGCAGGACCCACTAGCCACTCCTGGTCAGGTGACACTGGGAAAAAGGCAGCACAGAAAGGATGAGATTTCAAACACAGAATAGTTGAATACAGTAAAATAACTAGAAAAAGAGCTTGTTTACATTGTGCAATAGCCTTCCTGATTTTGTGATCTGAGTGACAGTTTAAAGGATCTGGAAAATAAAGACAGAGCTTATGCTTTTTTTAAACTTTTTTATACCCTAGAATTCTTATAGTCATATGTCCTTCAAATTCACCTTACCTTATATATGTCCACCTGTTCATTGCCCAGCATTTACAATTAGTCTCCACCACCCTCCACAGGTGACATTCCTGACAGAATTGACAGAAAAAAGGGTCTTTCTTTGTTCCTCTCTTCATTATTAGCTAGAAGGCTTCTTAAGCTTCTTCTGGGCGTCTGAGAAACTGAGGTGGCTTCTGCCATTGCAACCCAAGCCGTTTCAGTGTGTAAACAGCTTGTCCTGACAAAGGAAGGGCTGTGTTGGACGTTATTACTTCGTAGGGGCTGGAAGTCATCACTATGAGTCCCAAGCACAAACATAGTTAACCACAGAAGATGTGGAAAATGAGCCATGTGAAGTAAATGCTTCTTTTTATTCCTTTATTAAGCAAGCTCTTGGGAAATTTTTTTTGATTGCTTGAGGCTGGCACTTGATTCAAGAAAACCCACTGAGCCTTTTATTATCAGGTTCATTTTAACCAGCATTTTGCTTCAACAGCACTCCAAATGCTTTATTATCTATTTTTATTAAGCATTATAATGAGAAGGTAACACTGATTACGCCTCTCCCATGCACTGCAGATTGGCTTGGCCTCGTGCATTGTAATGTGCTCATTCTTCTGGCTCTCCTGTGGTGGCTGCGACTCTGCAAATGAGGGCAGATGAGGTTAGGAACTTTTTCTGCTATTTGCAGGTTGATCTGCATTGTGACAGAAAGCTGGAGTGACAGCCATTCTAAAAAGGAAACAGATTGAGAAGATTGATATCTAAGTAGAAGTAAAGTTTATTAAGTCTTCACTTATCATCCTAACAACCTTCTCATCAGGAGATTCAAAACATTATGGCCTGAGAATTAAAAAATAATCAGCAGGGTATGCTCTCCACTGATTGTCATGACATCTGTGACCTCCGTAATGAAACACGCTTTTACTGCAGGGAAAACTTGCCCTACAGTCACATCACATGTCCCCTTATTCTATCAGTTTCAAAGCAACTAAAAAAAAAAAAAAAAAAGGAGATGTCAATGAATGTATTTGCTAGTCAGAATAGTTTTTTCAAGAGTTGGTTTTGACTAGTTTTATCTTCTGATGCTGTATCTCATTTGCTCCCCTTTGATGATCTGCAAATCTTCAAACCAAGAGGTTTGGGGATTTCCTAGCTGCAGCCTAGTCAGACTCAGTAGGAAGCTGGCCTTCTTGGACCGCAGGGAGAAGGATCACAAGTCTATCTGCAAAGACTGTGCCCATGTTCCTGTGTACTACAGCCTAAAGTTCAGAGGAAGATAAATTTGATAAAATCTTTGCAAACAGGAAAATATCCTTTCTGTGATTATGAGAAGAACACATGTGAGTAAGACACAGGCTGCACTGCTTGCCATACAAGCAGCAGCTGTCAAACTTTCTTAATTTCAATTTTATAGAAATGAAAATGCTTCTTTAATGACTAGAAGATTCATTTCTCAAAGCAGTCACAGGAAGGCTTTTCACTTCTCCTTCTGCATTTTCTGTAGCTAATATAGTTTTCTCAGGTAAACTCATAATGTTTGGTAAAGTTACAAAAAGTACTTCAAAAAGCCTTTTGATCAGAAGCAATTGAATAAGGTGATATGTTGCCACCATATTGCTCAGTGTTCTTCAATTCACATGGCTGGATTCAATTTCTGAGGTAAATGATAGTCTATCAGGTTCAGGCTTCATTTGCATGTATTCTCTGAAATTTTGCCTCTCAAAACATTTAAAGGCAAAACTCTTTTACAAGTTTGAGGTAGATACACATCTTTCAGACTAGAAATTTTTTTTCAACAGTATCTTTGTATTTTATGGCTATGGTATACCAAATTTGCCTTCATGTTAAACATGCCTTCATGTCAATAAGACACTATTTGCTTCTTTTCTGTCCTTTTCATTACTTACACCATTCTCATCATCTGCTGTGTGGTGTCAGAGTTTCAGTTCTGTATGCACAGTTCAGTTTTTATCATCTCCAATCTGGCATGTCCTCTTTGCATATAACATGATTGCTGCCATTTTATCATGGCATCTCGTTTTGTTTTGTATATTTAATTTATTACATGCCGTTTGCTTTTAATGACATTTTGTGCTCCATTCTAATACCTTCTGGGTCTGTTTGGCTGCTCTTTGAAAGCTAATTTTGAATATATTTTGTTCCAAAATATTTATACTACAGAATATGTCACATGTAGTACTTTGATATTTCTTTAAAAAAAATCATCATAAAGCAATGTATTTTAAAAGCCAGGCTCTTAGCTTCTCCCTGTCTGTGCCACTTTTCAGCGAGGTCTCAGTGGAGGTACCTACTGAATTTGCATAAATGATATGATGTAAAAGGCTAAAAAAATATCTCATATTCTAATACCAGACATTTTCCTAGTGTTGACTTTAGTAAGGAACAGAGTAGGAGCCTGTGTAACTGACTCGAAAAGGCTCTCATCTGTGTTGGGGAGAGTTGATGCTACTGGGAATGTAATGGGTCCAGATAGACAGCAGTAAGGGAACAGTCACTGCTCCCATTGCCTTCAGTTCACACCACTGTGGAGAGTGTCTTCTTATCTGTGAGCAGTACAGGAAAAAAAAGAAGAAAACTTTTAGGTGTGACACAGTGTTTCTTTCTGGCACAACAGCATATGAGTTAAACTCTTCTTATTGTTTCTTCTGTAATGAGCATTGAGGTTCAGCTACCCACAAGAGATCTTTGGTTATTCCTGAATCATTTTAGTCTTTCCTATCACAGAAATTGCTAATAGAGATACAGTTGCTCAGATGTCTGGAGCCATCCCCTGAAGTCATTCAGCTTACACTGTTATTCAAATAAATCTAGCACTGGAAAGCCCCAGATATCCCAATACACAAAAAAGTATAACCTCTCATTTATTTACTCAGGAAACAGTTGCTGATGTGTACTGAAGTGCTTTCCCTAGAACGTTCGGGCATCTGGTACTCTTGGTGGAACCACCTTGACTAGGATATCTGCTGCCCCAAATTTGTTGGCTTTTGGACACAAGGTCGAACAGATCTGCTTATTAATTTTTTTCCAAAGTCGAGTTGATATGGAAAACTGTTGTGCTAAAGAAGCTGCAACAAAAATTTTCTTGAATTATGGTGAAGTCTCAGCTGAGAAGCAACAGAGCAGAAGAACTGAGAATAGGAAAAAATAAGTCTGGATCACAGAAAAATATGATCTGTCAAACTATAGAATAATGTGCCAGGAAAATAGTAGCACTGCTATCTCCATTCTGGAAATGAGATTTGACAAATAATCATTAGATTATACTGTGTAGATCTATCCTTCCCTGGCCTTGGGGGATGTGGTAAACCTCAGACCATGTTTCAGTTCTGTTTTATTGTCTTCCTGAGTTTCTAAATAACCTAATGAATGTGGGGAGATCTGAATATTGTTGAGGTTTGATATTTTTTCAACCTCTTTTTTTTTTTCGTAGATGGTTTGTATTGAGGTGAGAAACTAGTATTGTTTTATGTTAACACAGTGTTTTCTAAAGGAAAGCATGTTGCAAGCTCTACACAGGCACGCATCACAGTTCCCTCCCACTGAGATGCAGCAGCCTCTAGCACCAATACTGGAAGCCCGATACAAAGCTTCTACCCTAATATGCCACACAGTAATAGGAGATAAAAAGGCTTGCTGCAGCCTGTGGCAATAGAACAGTTCACAGTTATTGTCACAGTCCTTTGTCCAGGTGCCATCACCTCAGGGTTTAAAGGGACACATGAATATCTTCAGTTCTTAAGATAGACTCATTACTGTGGTACATGCCATTCTATTTCTCTATTCTGTAACTCAGTTGTCTACTTTATCAGCTTATATAAATGATTTAGTTAGTTTGTTTGGGGTTTTATTTTTTTATTTTATTTTATTTTTTCACAACTTGAGTTATTGAAAGACCAATGGAGTCAAAGCATGATAAGAGGAAACTTGCAGAAAGCTCACATCATTGCTCTGCAATGTTAGAATTCTTAAAGGGGAAAGGAAGCATCAGCATGAAAAATGGCTTTTCCCACAGACGTCAAAACCAATTACAATACATACAGGTACTGGATTTTGTAAATATTTGTTCATATATAGACATATAGGTTATCAGTGAAAAGGCTCCATTAGGACCTTATGCAAGCTGTGGAGTGGGGTAGTAGTGGGGGAGAAAAGAATCTCAAAACCCGAAAGACTCTCAGTATGCCAAAAATAGGGTAGGATAGATACCCCCTCTAGTGGATTTAGCATTTTACTATAGAGGAGAAGAAATCTGGCTTCTAAGGTCACAATGGAGAAAGATCAGGAATGTTTTGTTCATTGAGAAAGGGAAAAAAATGTCTGTAAGAGAAAGATGCAGTTCTAGGACATACCTGAGTAATACAGAAAGACAGAGCATATTGTGGTTAAATTGTCTTCTCTTTGGTTACAAAGAATGAAAAATAAACCCCCAAGCCCCCAGACTGTGTCTCTTCTGTGACTCAGCCATTGTCCTGAAAAGTTTAGTAGCACATGGATGAAATAATTGGAAAGCTTCTTAGAAATACTTAGTTCATTGCAAAGTTAGAAAGACTGCCGGAAACCCTGAATGTCACTCTTTTTGTTGTGCCGTTAAGCTATTAGTAACTCATCTTCCCAGCAGTTTCCCTTCCTCCCAGGCTGAAAAGATAAATGCATTAAAGAACCTACTGCTGCCTCTGTAGAAATCTCATGTTAGCCAGATTCTCTCTCAGGAACCTTATATTCAACCAAAAGGCTGAGGGATAGGAACCATCCATCTCCTTCCTTTTATCTGTTTGCTAAGGTGCTGGGGGAGTGTTGGAGCTCTTGTGGTACCAGGCATCTTCTCAAAGATGTCCTCTCAGCCACCTCGGCTCAGTAAAGGCCCCATCTTCTTGTTCCAGGTCAGTGATTTTACCTCATCTCACTCCTCCTCTGCTTCCTCAGTCACATGTGAACTTGCCAGCTTCCACCTACTACACTAGTAATGAACATTTTCCATAGGTATTACACTAAAACCCACATTCTAAGATTTAAAGATTGTTATTTTTGAAAACGGTGGCTTGTCTCTTTCAGCCCATCTGTTAACCTTGTGAACTACAAGATAAATTTAAAGCATTTTCTTTCCAGCTTTGAAGGATTCCACTACAACCATCCACCACCAAGGCTGAACACTGTTGGCCCTTTAGTACTTGGTTTCCCTGTGCAGAGGATGGGAAAGATCAGGAATGGAAGACTGGTGCTCTCAGAAGCTGCCAGGCAGGAAGGCTCTATAAGCTATTGTGTGGAAATGCCGAGGGCAACAGATCTGCAGTGATTATCTTAACAACCACCTCTGTTATCCAATTAGCCTTCAGCTCAAAAGGGAATTAATTCCTCAAATTTCTGAGGTTTCTCTCACAGGCAGAACAAAATATGAATTGTATCTGTCTGGACTCCCACACAATGAGCCACATTGCCCTAGACTCATGACAAAACACCATTAAGTTGCCAATTAGATGAAACAAATGAAAATATTTTTATGTGGTTGTTCTGACCCTCCTCAGACAGGATATCAGATGCAGCTGGCTAACACCACAGTAACCAAAGAACATATCCAAGGCAGATGTCTCACATCAGACTGTCCCCATTCAGCAAGGGTCTAAGAAGGCTGAACCCCTGGTCAGCTGCTGTCCCCAGCCTGGCTTTGCTCACAGGTCCTGCTTGCACTAGTGCCCTGCTAACCTAGGTCGTCCTTTGGTCTTTTTGTCAATCTTATGCTTAATGCAGGGTCCAGCAAGGCTGAGCTGAACAAATCCAACTCATTCTCTTTTCCAGATGTGTTATGTGTGAATTACAGACTCTTCTGATGTTGTCTTTCCATGTCAGCTGGGAGAAGATATTTCAACCAGTATTCTGCATCCTCGATGGCACTTCAGCAAACTGAGTCCCAGATTAAAGGGGATGGAGGGTGGAAAAAGGGAGATGTGTGGGTTTTGTTCATGGAATTAAGCTTCTGCAGAAGAACTAGAGTGAGTAGGTTTTGAGGAAAAAGAAAGCGGAAATATCCCTAGACCCCACTTCACAGCCGAGCCTTCCTTTTCTAAAAACAGGTTTGCTCTCTCCTGAGGGATGTTTTTTCTACTCTAGATATCCAATCAAGCTTTTGTGCTAGAAATGGCTTCCAAATACACTTTTTGAGGCATCAGAATAAACTCTTTGCATGGCTGTAGCAGAACGGTTGTTTAGTGGAGTCGCTTTAGAGACTCAAGAAAGCAGGCAGCTGCTGCATGCTAAAAGCAGCCTACAAATGCTGGAGATGAACAGAGAAATACAAGTCCCAGGGGAAAAAAAAAAAAAACAAAAAACAAAGAGAAATCTGTCATAGGGCCAGGAGTATTGTTGTCACTGTGTCTTACCATTTTCAGAAGGAAGATATCTCCTCCCTTGGCAACGGAAGGCCCAGAAGTGGTCATACTGGAGATGCTCTATTAAATGTAGCTGTAGATTCTTTTTACAGTTTTTATGTCTAATAAATCTGCAGTGGCAAGTGAGAATTTCAGCTGCTGGCAGGCAAAGTCTGTAAACATCTTGTCTAATAGGTCACAGCAGAAATGCTGCTCTCCAGAGAGGCAACCATGGCCCCATTAAGGGGTCTTGGCTTGTGTAACCCTTTGAAGATACTTTTTTCTTTCTGGAAATTTTTCTCATTAGGAACTCAGTTCTGAGTCAAAGGAAGAAGATTTCCTTGATTCTCCACACAGGATCAGGAACTGTTTGCTGTCTCTCACCAAGACGGTGTAAGCAGTTTTATACCTACTTATTCCCTATTATTCTCTGTTGCATGGGGGAGGCAGAGTGGTGCACTGGTTTCTTTGGAGTCCTTTAAGTATTTCCTCCATGAAAATTACTGAACACAAATGTCAGCCTTTTATTGCTCTTTATACTGAAATATCACACAGTTTAGTGATGTATGAAGACAGAAATATATATAGATATATACACACACATACAAAGGACATTTCAATTTCTACTCCCAAATCCTTAGTTTTTACGATCCCTACTGAAATGACAATGAGTTTCTATTTGGGGTAGCTGGACCAGGAAGCTTGGAAAAATTCAGGATCACTAAGCATTCCCCTATTTGAAGCCACTCCTGAATTGCAAAGTCATCTTTTAATGAGAAAAACCCAGAGTCTTCCCTTAGATCTCAGTCACATTTTCATCATAAATTCTTGAACTGGGATAATCAATGCCCAAGGCAGTGCTCCAGGAAACAGATTTTCTTCCAAGATGCTTTGGAAAAAGGGGAGCATGTCTTTTGCTGCTCCTCTGTACAAAGCGTGATACAGTTGACTCTCTGTGACACTCCAGGTCTTCAGGCTGGTGTGTAGGAGAACTGAAATAAGTTTTTGTTCTCCAACAAAGCATGGGAAGAGCTCGAGACTGAGCTCCTTACTCATCAGAGTGGTCCCTATAAATTTCATATATGTCTATGTATATGATCCATTTTCCTTTTTTATAAATGTTTTTTCAAACTTTTGTGCACCCACACAATATCTGGCAACATAATGCTAGCTTTCAGTTATGTTATAATGTGTAGTTTCAGCCCATGGAAGACTTCACTAATGGAAAATTAAGTTCAGTCTAGGGCAACAGCTGCAGCATATTTTCTTTTCTGTTTCTCTGCTGTTGGAAGCAAACTCAGATGATGATCTTAGGATAAGAGGAGAAAATACATAGTATAGTTTTCTTAAAGTTTTCTTGGCTAATTCTGCTCTCTCCTCCTTTCCTGTGGCAAGTGCCTCTTCCCTGCCCTTGCACATAGAAGCCTGTGGCAAGCACAGGTGTGAGCTGGAGCTGTACCAGCTTCCTGGGTAGCCTTGATTCAGCATCCCAAGCATGCATAAATGTGAGAACAAAAGTTATTTGATGGGACAAAAAACAGTGCCTTGATGGGACAAAAAACTTAGTAGATTTTGGAGCTCATGGAGGCTTTACAGATAAGGCCTGGCAGAACACCAAAAATGGCATAATTTGTCATGCTGGCAACACTCAAGGACTCCCTGAATACATGGACTGTGTTTACGTCAGGCCTTATAAACACTGTCCAAGAAGATGACAACGCCTTTGGCCCTGAGTTCTTATCTTAAAGCCAGCTATAAAATGACTTGTGAAGGTTTTTTTGTGTTTATTTTGGTTTTGAAAATGGTTGTGTTTTCATGCAAGTAGCAGCTGCTGGTATCCTGATGTTATGTGACAGTTTCAGCTCTCCTCTCCTCTCCTCTCCCATCTATGTTGGATTACTTATATACTCCTTGGAATTGTCAAATTGGGAGATTTGTATCATTGAGCTTCAGCTTTTCCACAAGATATTCATTCAGCCATACAACTGACCACAGCCCATAGGTCCAGCCTGTCCAGGTCCCTCTGAAGGGCCTCCCTACACTCAAGCACGTCAGCACACCCACCTAACCTAGTGTCATCTGCAAACTTACTGAAGGTGCTCTCAATCATCAAGGTCGTTGATAAAGATGTTGAAGAGGAACAGCCCCAGCACTGAGCCCCGGGGAACACCACTTGTGACATTCATGCTTTGCCTTGTAGTATGTAGAGTATGGAGCTAGATTTAGACATCATCAAGCAGAACAAGTGGAAGTGTGGCCTCTGTGCCTTCAGATATTCAGATACTATATTTTCTTATGAGATCCTGATCATGGACTAAATATGGGCCTATTCTTTCATTAAACATGATAGCCAAATGCTCAAAGTCAAGCATGAACGTATGTAGCTTCTGAACCAAGCGATAGTTCTTACACATCGTGTGCCCTACAAAAAGCCATAGTAGTCATTTATGGAGTCAGCAGTGTAAGGTTAAAAAAGCTAAGATTAAGCTTGAAATATGCAACAGGAATACCTTCCACATTAGTTTCTTTCACTTCTATTGCATACTAAAGATCTGAGAAGTACTGCCAAACTCTTGTGCCAATTTAAAAACAGGATGCAGCATGCATTGCTCTAGAGGATTACTAAGACTCGGTGTGAAACCAAAATGACATCTCATTTTGAATGAAAGAAAAGGATTAAGACAGCTTCCACCTCCAATTCTGCCTTCAAGTAAAACTGCAGCTAAAAATCTCATGAGATTTAATAATAGTGGAAACTGCAACAGTAACTGCTCTCAAAGTTTGGTTATATAAGAACTAGTCATCAAATGGTGTTGCTGTTGACAAGCCCAAACTTCAGCAGAACTGTTCCAGAAGTCCTCTCATCCCCTCATGATACAATAATATCAGTAAGATGTCTAACCATTACTCCAGTTTTTATCCTGGTTTCTTTCCCTTCCCAGTCCCATTGCCTTTCTTTTCTGTAGGAGGTCAGGGTGTGTTTTGCAGCTCTCCCCTATTGACTTTTGTTCGGCATTTCTCAGCCAGAGGGACCGTAGTATTTTTATGTTTCCATATTCCCTCGGCAGCCTCTGCTCACTGCCTGGAAGCCCTCAGTGTCCTACATTTCCATGGCATTGTCTTACAGGACAGTGCTGTATGACCACCTGAGTGCAGGCTGTGCACTGCAGCCCTGCATGTCCTACTGAACACTGTCATCAATATTCAGGGCAGAATCTTGCCCCTTTTAAGCCTCTGAAAAAATGTGTTCACCCACAGAATTTTTTTTTTTTTTGCTTTACCATGTACTAGTTGTAGCCAAAAATAATGCATATTTCTTACCCTTCTTTCTTAAAGAGGCATTATGTCACCTATTTTTAAAGACAGCTCTGGCAAATTGGGGAGATAACTGTGCTCGGTGTCATTGACCATGGCCACCTACAGCACTGATTTCAGGACACGCATACCCAGGTGGTTCTGGTTGTCTTTATGCATGTCGATCAGCTTTCTTCCCAGAGAGGCAGTGGGATTCCAGTTCTTCCTTTCAGCAGCCTTAGAAATTTGAAAGAATTTCAAGAATTAAAGAAGAAGACAGAAAGAAAGCACTACTTGCAATTGCCCTCCTAGTCTGTTTTTCCTCTGAGACTTAACAGGCTGAAGCACAGCTCAGCTGCTGGTGGTGAGTGATCAGCTCAGTGTTAGCAGCTTATTTAGGACTTTATAGGGCATATTCTACTACAGGATCTAGCATAACCTCAAACCCTTGGACTCATCTAACTTCAGTCACCTAAAAGACAGCCCAATCCATTTTTTTTTGAGATTCATAGAATCACAGAGCAGCTGAGTTGGGAAGTGACCTCTGGATATCATTTAGCCCAACCCTCTGCTCAAGCATGGTCACCTACTGCAGGTTATTCAGTCCCATGCTCTGTCAGCTTTCAAATGTCTCCTTGCTTCATATTTTAAGTAAGTGACAGGAATCTTCACAGGGAGATTCACCTAAGTGGAAGATAAATCCCACTATAAGACTGAGGAGGTTCTGCATCTTGACAAGACACACTCAGAAAGCTGAGTAGCCAGAGTCTGGGCTTTTCCCCCTCTGAACCACGTTTTCATTTTTTTAAATTTTTTCACTGTAATTGCTATGTAGCAGGGCAAAGCAAAACTAATTACACCCACAGAGACTGACTGTTTCTTTGGTTGGTGAGAGGGTCTGCTGGTTCTTGTGCACATAAAAAGCTTAAGTTAGGCTATTCAACAAGACTGATGGATTTTGTTTGTTTCTGAAGGCAAAAAGCACAAAGCTTCATATAGGGTAGAGGGAAGGAAGAGGAAGGAAAATGAAAGAATAATTATTGGTGATATTTTGAAAGTAACACCAGCACTCTCAGAGTTAATCTCATCATCCAGTGAGGAAGAAACGTCTTTCTAACTCTTTATCTCAACTTGCAAGACCTGCTCATCCCTGCATCCCATTTTGCTATGCACTCTCTCTGAGATGGCCTCTATCACGTATCTTCCCTCCCACTCTTCCAATCTCATTTAAAAGCTATTTAGCTACGCTTCTGCCTAGTTACTCCAGTCTGTTTCCATTACCTGTAACTGCACTCCTTTTGCTGCACTCCGAGCTGCTTTCCGGAAAGGCAGACTAAAGAAATGGGGGGGTCTGTTAGGGTCACCAAAAACCTCTCCTCATAATTAACCAGTTTATTAAATGAATGCTGATGAATCCATCTATGCACTGAACAACCCACAGAAGCCTTTGTAGGGAA
>NW_008600704.1:73694-87403 GCF_000691845.1 Merops nubicus
CACGAAAATAAACAGCATTTATATAAGATGCATTTTAGAATCACATTTGCCCAGCCTACTCCAGATGTCGTGATCAGTGAAAGTGCTATTTTTTCTTGGAATTTTCCACATTGTTCCTGCTTTCAACCTATTGTAAATAATTCCCTATCACATTCTCTATTCTTTTAATTTGTCATATACTGATTGCTTTTCTGTTATTTGGCATTATTTTCCATGCACCTTTTGGCACTATGTGTCTGCTAGCACAGACTGAAAGCAGCTTCCCCTTCTATGTTTCTGTGTGGGGTTGACAGACATCCTTATCTAACATAGATAAGACAAACTTATCTAACCAACTTACACTTTGCTCCTGAATTTGATAACTGTTAGCCTTATGAAAGCTATTCAGAAGTTTTTGCAATCTGCTTCTCTTACTCATTTGTCATTTTATTGGCATATGAGTTTGGAGGTGCAATAATTTAGCCACGAGGAGAGTTTCCTGATCTTAGCACCTGTCCTAGTTGGTGTGCAAGGATAGCATACGTTAAGAGAAGCCACATCAGAAGTTTCCTGTATAATATATATTCACGCATTTTATGCATAATATGCATTCACCAAGGATTCCACTCATCATAATGTCTTCCAGTCTGGAAAATGAATGAACAAAAGACCATGCAGAAATGAAAAAGACAATGTCCAGTGAAGAATGTCCTGAGAACTAACTACAGCTATACTGACTGGCCTTAATTGCAAGTAATGTGCTGCAGCATGCTTAGAAAGAAAATTAACATATTCTGTAATAACAGGGAGAAATGAAGTTCACTGAAAATTATTTCCAAGAATGCCTTTAATATCCTACACCCCTAATTTAAGACTGTTTGCAATTAACTATGTGTAGCTCCCATTGTGTTTGCTTGCCTTGTGCCACTAACAATTCTACTCAGATTGGGCAGCTGGAAAGTGAGACTGCTTTTCATCTGTGCCAACTTCAACATCTAAGTTAGCCATCTTAGTCAAAAAAGGCTGCTCCAGGAAAATGATAGGTAGCTACAAGTTGATGGCTGAGCACCTTAATATGCATATGACGAACTGCTCTTTAGAATTTCTTGTTTCTCTACATGAACTGTGATGGTAGTGTGGGAGCTGCATCAGTACCAATAAACTGAATATCAGGGCTAGAACATGGGCTTCAGCACTGACCTGCTACCATCCACATGGCTTAATTATTATTACACTACCTGAATTATCATTTTTATGTTGATGGAAAGGAGAGCAGTGACTGATAGGAA
Source organism: Merops nubicus (assembly GCF_000691845.1). Taxonomy (NCBI): domain Eukaryota; kingdom Metazoa; phylum Chordata; class Aves; order Coraciiformes; family Meropidae; genus Merops; species Merops nubicus. The sequence continues at coordinate 74,963 of NW_008600704.1, forward strand.
GTGGAAATGGATAGGGAGTAACATGAGATATGACAATAAGGTAATGGATGATTTTATTAAATATATAAGGAGATAGCTACAGTTTTCTTTTCTTTAAAGGCCACAAGCCCTTATATAGTACAAAGAAAAATATAACAACATACTAAAAAAAATAGGCATTAGAAACATTACCAATCTCCCAATATCTGCAGGTATTTACACTGAATTTTCTGGACATTTTGTTTGTGGATTTATTGATAGCTTTTCCTGTTTGGTGGAAAAGTTAACCTGTGATTTCAGTAAATGTGGCTCAAAGGTTACATTTGAACTCTCCTCCTAGCTCTTATTGCTCTGAAATAGTCATTGGCACGATTCTGAAAGTTCTACCTTGATTAGACTGGAAGAAACTAGAAATTCTACAGATACAAAGGAAATGCATTGGAGTTTTGTCCTTAGAAAGCAATCTGAAAACAAAGTTGTGTTTTTCACCTTTTGCCTTTGAAAGAACAAAAATCATTCTCAGTGTTCTGAGTTTTTATATGTGGTTTAGTGCCCTGCCTGCTACATCTCTGCTGTTTTCCAAAAATAATGTCAAATAGCGGCTGGACCCAAGCTGTGATTACAGTTGCCTCCTTCAGAGGAGATGTCCTCTCTTCTGCTAGGGCTCCCGATATGTTCCCCTGTTGTTACCTGACAGAGAACTAGTGAACATGGTCAGGGAAAGGCAGAACTCAAATTATGTCTTCTTTAACCAGATGTCTGAAAAGAGGGAGGAGATAGCCTGTGTTCTAGGAAGTTTTCCCCTCTATGAACTGTGCAGAAAGCTTACAGTGTTGTCACATGTGTCAGCATCTCCATTGCAGGCACTGAGTGTTAAATGAGCTGAATCTCAGCATGACTGATTTGTGGTTCTGCTATTGTTAGCTGTGAACAGACATCCAGACTGTTTTCCTTGAAATTCCTTTATGCCAGGATCAGGATATTTACTATATTCTGCTGGCACTCTAAATTAATTTTATTTCTGGTAAAGCCATGCATACAATGATAACACAGCATCTCAGTGTTTGTTGCCAGCTGTTTCCAAGTTACACTGATTTGGTTTTTTACCTCTGTTTGAAGATGCCTGTGAAGTCTGGAGCTGTCTAGGTTTGACAGCAGTTCTAGAACTTGAGACATTCCTGCCTGTGAAGTCAAATTAGATGGTCTTTATAATTTGTCACCGTCTTCCTGAAGATGGATTCTCATAAATATTTGCTGGTACTCTTGCTAGTCATCAGGTACATACAACCAGAGTAAAAGGAGAGGAGAAATCAGGCGTGTATCACCTAGCATTATTAACTAAATCTAAAATAAAAACAAACTATAAAGAGGGGATGGACCAGATTCCAAGTCTGTGCTTGACACTGTACAAGTATGTACAAAAAATGATCTGCAAAGACTAGGCTGTCTGCCACTTAACATAGCTCAGGTATAATTATGTTGAAATATAGCAGAGAACCATAACATTTTAAATATGATTAATTTAATAGGGTGCCTCATGACATTTGTATGGTATGTTCAAGAAGGTATTAACCCCACTTTAATTATCCATCCAGCCAGTCTTGTTGCACCTGAATGCTTCTTCTTACTGTGACCTTTGAAAAACCGCAATCAGTGCTGTAATTGGAGATGATCTGTTGGTGGACAACAAGAAAAGTGCTGATGAAGTGCTACAGAGTTCAAGGTAGTTTCTTAAGTTAAGGTAGTAAGCCTTTTCTTCAAAAAATGAAAAGAAAGAAAATGCAAGAATCTATAGGGTAACTAATGAAGAAATGAATTGATAGATACAGGGAAAAGAAAAAAAAAAAAAAAGAGCCTGAATACTTGGCATTAGCCATTAAGCAGTACCATACAAAACTGTTATCATTTTTGTTCAGCTGGCAACTTTACTTGGTGACAGGAGCACAGTGACAATTTCCATTACATGTGGAAGGTCAATGAAAGTTACCAAGGACCAAATTCTATGGTGCGTTGTAACTAAATTTGAGATTATTCTTTTTGTTCCTGCAGTATAGGTATATTTTGTAAAAATTTCTTTCAATATTCTAGCCCTCTTTAGGATAAAAAAACATTTTGGTAAAAATAATAGAGTAGGACACTTAGAATTAATTATGACTTTTTGGATTTACTGCTTTACCAAACTGCTAGGTGTCCCTTTAAAGCTGACGGAGAGTAAAGGCCATTTGTCTGCTCAGTCCTGAAGGGTGAGTTATAACCAGAGTCTTTGTATATGGGTTAGCAGGCTGCGTTTCAGAAAAGCCTTGCAAGGGGCTCTCCAGGAGATAAACTTGCATTCAGCAGTGTTTACAGCTGTCTGAAAACACAAAAAAAAAAAAAAAAAAAAAAATTAAAAAAATAAAATCAGTGATGATACTGAAAGAAATGGAAAATATTTTAAGGGAGGTTAAATTAGGGGGTCAAATATGTTAGAAAACAGGGACCTGGTCTTACTTTCTCCAAGGACCTAACAGGGTAAGGGCAATACTGAGGATAAATGTACTGAAATTGTCCTTTTCCTAGTTGTCAAGTTGCTGCCATATGACTACAGCCAAAAGATCCAATTTACTGAGCTCATGGGAGAAATCTAATCCTTATCTTAATGTTTGATTTAGACACTCTCCTGCCTCCCCATTCATTTCTGGATGTAATTCAAGTTTCTGACTCACTTTCTTATCTGTGGCACAGTAACTATCATGAGAATGTCCTTTTTGAGCTTGATGTCATCAGGAATATTGATGTAACATTTGGGTTTTTTCAGACCACCCTACCTACCATGATGAACAGCTTTGCAACTGCCTTTTATTTCTTTAGATTTTTTGTTTTGTTTCATTTTGGTTTTTCTTTTAAATGGGAAATATTCCTTTAATTGATATAATAATAATAGCTTCAGATAAATAAGCATGCTAGCCTGCCCTGATGCCTGGCATTTTTCCTCCCCAGGTGCAGTTCTTGGCATTCCCCGTTGTTCAGTTTCATGAGAACACACCTCTTCAGGAACATGGTTTTCTAGTAAACTGATGCAGCAGCTTGTACAGAACAGCAAGTAGAAGAGTCCCAAAAACTGCTTAGGAGAGCAAGTGTCTCCTTAACAGCAGTGGATGACATGCTAAAGGACATGGCCTGCATCAAAAAGTGCAGAAGCTATCCTTGGAGCATCAGGGGCATCAGCTGTGTGGGAGATCCACAGGGAGGATGTGGCTACCCAAGACTTAGACTACAGGGCATGCCTGGTGCTCCTAGGGCTGGTAGTAACGCTGTCCTACCTACTGGAAGAGTGCTCTGGTTGAGAAGTTGACTTGCTAGCTGAAGGAGCCGCCAGAGGAAGTGAGCAGACTTAGCCACATCTAGGAGGATCAATGGAGTCTGCGCAGAGACCCTTTGGAGGCAAGAGACTGAAACTGCATTGCACCAAAGGAGGGACAAACAGGCTGTACTGGATTGAGGGGTGTATGACAAGAGATGGAGGAGGTTGGAGACACGAGACTTGGCCACAGAGGAAGGCTCCTACTCCATCTGCAGACTAGTAGGGTCAAGTTCAGTACCCTGGGAAGTGACAAAAGGAACAAGCTTCACCATGAGAGGCTTCAGATCTGATCAAACTTGGACCAACTAAGAAGAAGTGACAGGTGAGAGTGGTTGGAAATTTCCCTTTGTGGAGGACAAAAGCATTCATCTACCATCCAGATGGGTGTCCACATCTGGGATTTTGTGAAGAGATTGACAATTTATCCAGCCCTCAGCCTACTACTCTTTGGTGGTCATTAATGTGGGTACTGATGGTACTTCCAGGGGAGACCCTGAGCATATCAAAAGTGACTAGAGGTGGCTGCACCAAGGGTGCAGGTGAAAGGCATGGGTGCCCAGGTTATGTCCCTTTGATCCTTCTGGTGAAGGGGAAAGGCTGGTTAGGAGCTGGCATGTCCAGCAAGAGATGAAATGGCTCTTTGGCTGGTGTCACAGGAATCACTCGGGCTCCTATGCCCACCAGACCTTCTCTGAAAAACACAAACTACTGAGGAGCAGTGAGATCTGCCTGAAAGAGTGAGGCAAAACATCCCTGCTAACAACCAGGCCAAACTGATGACAAGGGCTCTCAACTGTGCCTGCTGGGGGATGTTGATAACAGCCTGCAGTTGTGAGGGGAGATCAGAACTGGTGGGTACATGGGCAAAGGGAATGGGAGCAGGAGAGTCCTGAGGAGGACAAAGCAGGTCAAAAAGGTGCCCTCGCCCTCCTCTCACACTCAGACATCAACACACACAATCAGGGTAGCAGAGAGAAGAACCTAGAGTTGACCATATGGACACGAAATTACCACAGCACTGGAATAACCGGGTCCCAGTGGGGTAAGGTGCCATGCTTAGGCACTTAGATACTTCTAGATAGCTAGAATGTCACTGGATTGAAAACAGATAGAATTGCTTTGCTCCCTCCCAGTGGCATGGCATTGCTGCTTCATCAGGGAAGTCATGAGTTTCCTACAGGCTCTGCAGGCTCAGTAATTCTTAAATTTGGAGGGAAATAAGGTCAGTGCTGTGGTTAATCTGTGTGTTAAGTATGATCTAAGTGTAAAAAGGTCAGGATCCTCAGGAGACATGGGTGAAAGTTGCTTAGTTTGTGAATTCCAGACTAGGTAAGGAGAAAAATAAAGACCTGTTTTTTCAGATCAACTCAATACTGTGAAGTCTCTGAGCAGGCAGGGGAACAGGACTTTCATTGAAGAATTCTGGAGAAACCAGGCAGCAGTGACATCTTAGACATCTAAGGAGGCTACAGGATGTGTTTATAGACTGCCCTGTTAGATTAAGGTATCTGTATTTCACTAAGGTGAATTTTGTGCCCCTGATATCTATTTTAAGACCCTGGTCACAGCATGCTGTCATTCAGATGTCTCTTTCCCATGTGTGATCAAAGAAAGCTGGTCATGCTGGCCATGCTAGTTGTGAAAGACGTGCTTTCTGAAAGGAGCTATGTATTTATTTCTCTAATGTACAAATTAAAAGAAGTTCTCATAAACAGAAGGCTATATGCTAAAGGTCAAGTCATGTCCTCTTCCTTGGCTCTCCAATGCAAAGCCAGACAAAGCTCATGAAACAACATATTTCTTGGAGTTTTAGAGTTGAGGAATGTGACTTTGCTATCAGTGCATCCACAAGCAGAATGTACACAAGCCCTGGGAACATCTCAAAGAACAGAATTTATCAAGGGAACATAAGAGTCATAACAACTCCCACAGGAGCACCAGTCAACATTAAAGTGTTCGTGTTGTGACTAGCTAGTGCTTATGATGGAGTTTAAGCTTTTGTTTTTCCATCCAAAGTGCACAGCCCTTGTAAACTAAATCAGTCTCCCTATATGCCACAGGAATATTTCTTTGATTTGTTTTTTTTTAACTTACTATTCCTTCCTGGAATGCTGTCCATTGTAAACTTGCAGTTTGCCTGTAACTATGTAAGCTTTGTTTGCTTAAAATTGGTATGGAAAATTATCTCGATGATTTATCCTTTCCTGGTACATACCTTCCACAGGATGGTGCTAAGCGTGAAAAATAGATAGTCCTCTCCCTCCCTATCTGGACTCTTCCAGGGCACCAGGACTGTTGCAAGAGCTGTGAGAGACATGGATTGTTCTGCTGTTCCCACAGCAAATGCAACGCCAGATTTCTGTGAATGTTGCACATGCCGTGCAGAGTCGTTGAGTCCCTTTGAGTCCATTGCTATTTATAATAGCTGATGATTATACTTCATTCTTCACCCTGATGTTCCCAAAGGGCATTGCAAACATCTGGCTGAACAGTAAACCCTAGATCAGCAACAGCTGCAACCCAGCTGCTACCAAACCAAGTCTTGAAAATGTCAGCACTCAGCAGCAGGGCAAACTATGGCACCTTTAATCCTCAGACCACTATTACTACTGTGGTCACCAGTGTGTTTTGCAGAAGTTCCAATACATTTTCCAGGATTTCAGACAGCAGATAGCTCAGTGGGAGGAACAGTTCCGAAAATCAGAATGTCCAAAAATCATAGATGAATGGCTGCTCTGAGTTAAGAACCTGAAATGAGGCACCTACCTATAGGCAGGCATTTTATCACTGGTTATCTGTTCACCTGGAACATACTAGAGAGAAGGAAGAGATCCTGAAGTATGCACCCAGGCAGACCTGTCCCTCCTTGTTGGGATGACCTTGTGTCCTCCTCCATCATTTAATTATCTGATCTTTTATGTAACTCAGAATTTTATCTAATAACTGCTGTATTCAGATCACGGTCCTTGGCTGAGTCTTTGCGTTTAGAAAGCTGTCCTGTATTGCTTTCAGGACTTTTGGTGATGAAAAACATTGCACAGTGACTTATGTGTTGTCCCAATAATTTTTTTATGGTGCTTTTTAAAAGGTACAACTCATTCTTGCCCTAAATTTCGCTAATGCCTTCTTTCAGCCATAAGTACGTTGAACACACAGTTTTCAGACACCGTGTTTTTGTGCATAAATCTGTTTCAGTAATAAATTTTTGGTATCTAGTTTGCTCTCTCTAGGGAAGAGATTGTAAGTCTGGTAAGCCTTTTTGTTCTCGGAGTCCTGGTGTCATGGTTTGAACCTACCCATCTGACAACAAAGCAATTATGCAGCAGCCCAGTCACTCCTACACCCCTCTAGTGGGGTAGGTAGGAGAAAATGCAACAAAAGGCTCGAGGGTCAAGACAAAGCACAAGGAGGGCTCATCCACTGGTTATGGTCATGGGCAAAAGAGAGACTCAAATCTGGGAAACAAAATCAGTTTAATTTAAACAAAACCACCACTAATTCACCAATTCAGTCAGAGTAGGAAAATAATAAATACAACCAGATCTTAAATAAATATATTTACTTCCTCCCTGCCAGAACCACAAGGAGGCAGGGAATGGGGGTTGTGGTCAGTCTCAGTCCATTCCATGTTGTTTCTGCCACTCCTTCTTCCTCAGGGGGAAAGCTCTTCAGAGTCCTCCTTTGCAGCAATGTGGCATCCCTCCCACAGTAGGTAGTCATCCAGGAACAGAGGCCACAGCCTGGCATAACCAGGCATGTGACCTGGCATGGCCAGGTGGACTCTTCGCTGTGTTAAAACCTGGCTGGATGGCCAAGCCCAGAGAGTTGTGGTGAACGGAGTTAAATCCAGTTGGCAGCCAGTCACAAGCAGTGCTCCCCAAGGCTTAGTTTTGGGGCCAGTCTTGTTTAACACCTTCATCAATGATCTGGATGAAGGGATTAAGTGCACCCTCAGTAAATTTGCAGGTGACACCAAACTGAGTGGGAGTGTTGATTTGCTTGATGATCAGGAGGCTCTGTAGAGGGATCTGGACAGGCTGAATGGTTGGGCCAAGGTCAGCTGTACAAAGTTCAACAAGGCCAAGTGCCGGGTCCTGCACTTGGTTCACAAAAAACCCAGGCAACGCTCTAGGCTTGGGGAGGAGTGGCTGCAAAACTGCCCGGCAGAAAAGGACCGGTGGGTGCTGGTGGACAGCTGGCTGAACATGAGCCAGCAGTGTGCCCAGGTGGACAAGAAGGCCAACAGCATCCTGGCCTGTATCAAAAATAGTGTGGCCAGCAGGAGTAGGGAGGTGGTGATCATGCATTGGTGAGGCCACTGGACTACTGTGTTCAGTTTTGGGTGCCACAGTGTAAGAAAGACATTGAGGTGCTGAAGTGGGTCCAGAGAAGGGCAACGAAGCTGGTTAAGGGTTATATCTTCTAAGAAGCAGCTGAGGGAACTGAGGTTGTTTAGCCTGGAGATGAGGAGGCTGAGGGGAGACTTTATTGTTCTCTACAACTACCTGAAAGGAGGTTGGTGTCGGTCTCTTCTCTCAGGTAACTAGTGATAGAACGAGAGGAAATGGGATTAAGTTACACTAGGGGAGGTTTAGATTGGATGTTAGGAAGAATTTTTTTACTGAAAGAGTGGTGAGGCTTTGGAACAGGCTGTCCAAGGAGGTGGTGGTGTCCCCATCCCTGCAGGTATTCAAAAAACATGTGGATGTGGTACTTCAGGACATAGTTTAGAGATCATGCTAGTGTTGGGTTGATGTTGGACTTGATGATCTGAGAAGTCTTTTCCAACCTTAATGACTCCATAATTCTACAGTTCTGTGAACTTCTCCAACTGGTGGGGTTTCCCTCTGTAGTCTGTGGTTCTCCTAGCAATGAACATCTCTAGTGCAGGCCCACCTCAAAGTCACAGCCTCCTTTGGAATCCATCCCCTGCCCCAGTGTGGGATCCTCCACAGGCTTCAGGTGGGATTTTCCTCCACCATTGATTTCTGAGGGCTGAAGGGCTCAGCCTGACATCTGACCACAGGCCAGCTGAAGGGGAATGTCTGATCTAGTATGCCTCTCCTCCTCCTCCCTCACTGACCTGGGTGTCCTAATAGTTGTCTCTCTCTTGTCCTACTCCTCTCCAAAACAAAAGAGCTCCCAAAACCAAAGAAAACTAGCCAACAGATTTTTGCCTCTTAAACATTTTATTGCAGAGATTTATTGGCTCAGCCTTGGTGGGTCTGACTCAGAGCTGGGGGATCTTCTTGAAGCTTCTTGTAGAAGCCACACCAGTAACACCCTCCTCACATTGTCGCCCCCCCAGACCAACACATCTGATGTTAAAAATTAATTTAAGACTTTGAAAAAGATGATCTTTCACAGCTAATGTGTTCCTAGGTTAACTTGTGTCCGTGACTAAAGTTCCTTCCTTTCCTGACATATTTGAACAGATTTATGACATCTTTGGCTATGTGTGTATTAGTAAACGGAAGAGAGTCAGGCCTTGGGCTCAAGCACATGATATGACCATGTGCATTGTTGTCCTGGTTCAAGTTAGAGCAGAACTAATTCTTTTCAGAGATTTTACTTTTCAGCTAAGCCTCTTCTAACTAACTGCACTTTCTGAAGTTGGCAGCATATTTTCACAGTCAGTGTCTGCTTCTAGTAGTGAAAACACTCCATGTTTAGAGTTACTCCCAAAGACTGGCATGCAGACCAAGGTCACTGCTAAATCTTGTGGACCATACTGGGGAGTGTATAAAGTGAAAGGCTGCAGCTGCGGGGAGGAGCAGACAGGACAGGTGACCCTAAACTGACCAACGAGGGATTCCATCCTATATACATCATATTTGGTATAAAGCTGAGGGATCACAAGGTCAAGTTCTCTTCTTCAATGGCCATTGTCTGAGGAGGACTCTGTCCATTCTGCCTTTGATCTGGATCTGTGTGCTCCTGAATCCACTTTCAGAATCCAGCTCCTGAATCTGATTTCTGTCTGCTGCTAAGTCCAGTCTGGGACTTTCCCAGTGCCTGCCCACAGCATCAGTGATTGTGGTTATGTAATTTCCAGCGGGGGGTTTGGGTTCAGGGTTGGTTTTGTATATATTTGCATATATTCCATTGTAGTATAATTTTTTTCATGGAAGCTGTTTTAGTTTCCTTCTCCATAAGTCTCCCTCCTCTATTTCCCTTCTTCTCCCCTTTGAGGAGGGAGAGTCTTTAACAAAGGGTGACTATTATAGGTTTATTGGACAGCCCTGACCCTAAATCTGGACAACTGACAAATCATTATTCCTCTCCCTTGCATAGGTTTGGCCTAAGCAATCTGATTTCCTCCCACAATAGACTGGGGGATACCGATATTTCAAAACCTGAAGCACGACAAGAAGTCCACAGTGCATATTTGATTTGAAAGTTGCTGAGATGCACTCAGTGAGGCCCCCTTAGCTGGATGTACAGTGTTAGCTGTGTGGGAGCGAACCATGCTCAAGGCAGAGGGCAGGCAATGCTTTGTTGTATTCACACAGTGTAAATGCAGCTTCTGCACAAGCCTATGTAGTCATCATGGTACACTATTACAGGGGTGTAGTAAAAAAAACACTATGAGGTTTGCTCTGAAGGAAGTGAAGACCCTTGACACCTTCCCCAGGGTGCACAAGTACCTGCAAGTCCTTTCAGAACTGCTGGGGAACACCTGGCTGGAGATGCTGGGTTTCTGGTTGATAGCTGTAGGTGTACGGGTTATTTTCTGCTGAATGAGCAGCTGTTGTACACCTCCAGGACAGACCAAGCTCCCTGCCTGTGCACTCAGAGTGCTGCATGCTGCTATCAAGCTGGGAAATCCCAGGCATGCATGTAGTAGCCATAGGGATGCATGTAATTGATACTGCCTATAATGTGTGTGACAGGATCAGTCAAAACATCCATTACATTTCAGTGCTATGTTTTATCTATAACACCCAAATCAGCTGTGTGTGGGAGGCGTATCCACAGAGGTATGGAGGTGCTCCACCATTTTTAGAAGCCACACTCCCCCAGATTCACACGGAGTAGCTACCTAAATGCTTTTGTAGTATAAGTAAAGAGTCCTAGAGGGAGAGTGGCTATTTTAAAATAAAACCCTCTTCTTACTGTCTCTTTGTCCTTTCCTTATTTCTATTGCATTCTTCTTACATACAGCAACACTATTTTTTTCCTGAATTTAAATGTGTGCTTATATTATGTTACTGTTGTATAATATTATTGCTATAGAGATTCATTCGGTAAGTAAAATTGTCCTCTACATACCGTAATGAAAATATAGCACATTTTAGTATTCATCTGAGTCAGATTTAATTTCCTAACAAGTTGTACATTTTTTTTTTTTAAAAAGTTACTTCATAAACATTAAACATAGTGCTTATTCAATCATCTGTTGCAGCCATCTGCTACTGATACATTATTTTGATTTATCATCCTTAGCCTGACAGAGCTCGATCCTGTCCCCAAGGAAGTCAACTGCAATTTTATTATTCCCTTCATTCAAAGCAGGGTAGAAACTTCATTCAGCTTACTACTCAAGGTGAATTATAATGTCCACTTCCTCCACTACTCTGCAGCTAAGTGTTTAAGGTTTCTACAGTAATGGAATGGTGACATTATAATTTTTTTCCAAGTTCCATTCAGACATAACATGTCCCTCAAAAATATTTTTGCAGTCTCCTGTAGGTTAATGATATTTTAAAATTCAGAAGAAAAAATAACACTAAAGTACAAAAGTACTTTGAAGGGTACTGAGTTATAGGCAATCAGCTCTTTCAGGTATCATTTACTTGGTAGATCAGCTACCAGGTTCATTAATTTTTTCTTCTCAATTGAATGTTTTTCTCAAAGCACTATAGTTGGTTTACATTCATACAGTTTCCCTCTAAAGCAACTAGGTATTACACAGTAATTGGAGCTACTAGTTGCTACCCTAAAAATGTAACTGTAATGTCTACTTGAATTGCAATATTTTCCTTAAGTCTTGTTGTTGCTGGCTGCACTCCGTAATTAGAAATGAAAACCTTTTTTTTGCAGGTGCACTCAGTCCAGATATTTCAGATTGCATGCTTCGAGATTAGCTGCTGATTTTTCTAATAAAATGGCAGCAGAATGTTTTCTATTGAAATATTTTGAAAATACTTACTTATATGCACATCCTCTTTCTATATAAAGAAGGATTCTGTTTAAAAAGAATGCAATTACTGCTTCTACTATCCATTTGTATTTATGAAATCCAGCCTATTAGACATACACACATACCTACCTGAATAGATGTTATAATTAAATTCCAACATACATATTTTTATTTTGACACCAATACAAATATTAGATGCCTCCTGCCTTCACTGACATTTTTTGGGGGGGATCTAACTTGTTCCCTAAGAGGGCAGTCAGACAGAGGTACAGCTTTTGCAATCTTTGTCCTTGGAGTTTTTCAAACCCTGACCAGATGAAGCCTTGAGCAGTCTGGTCTGACCTCAGAGTTGACACTTCTGTGAGCAGAAGGTTGAACCAGAAGCCTCCTGAGAGTCCCTTACAGCCTAAATTATCCTGTGATCCTGTGGTCCTGTCATCCTATGACTCTCCACTGTCTGAGACAATCTATAGCACCATTCCACCATTGTTCAATAATAGATGGTGAAGCATGAAAGTAGTTTGTTTAAAGTAAATTTTTTTCCTTGTTGGTTCTCGAATCCATGTATTTTGTTCTGCAGCATTCTACCAAAATGCAGAAAAATATAATGAAGAAATGTTTTTTGTGTCAATCCCTTAGCTAGGAAGTCTCCAAACAAATATGAATTCTTATGGCTTGGTTTCCTTATACATCCTATGAGGTGTTTGCTATTCACCCTAAGAAACACCTTTAATAAGAAATATACAGAATATTTACAGGGTATTATGAATATTTTAAATTTGTCTCAGGAAAAGAATTATATACATCTCTTCCAAACTATTTGAGTACCAACAGATACATAGAAAAGGTCTACCTGAATAAAATGTCTGGTGATTATGATACCAATAACAAGCTGGGACGTAGATGTAAACAACGGTCTTCTTATGGTATATTTAATCCAAAATTTTAAGCTTTTTGGAGATCTCTTTACTTCCTT
>NW_008600704.1:87434-125423 GCF_000691845.1 Merops nubicus
GGTCGTTGGGGGGGGGGGGGGGGGTATGGAAGATAAATCCTTCAGATTTAATAGTGCCACTGCCCTTCTGCTTGAATAGAAAATGTAATTAGAATTTAGCAATTGTGAATGAAGAAGGACAGAAAGAATTGAAGCCTCAAATTGCTATTTCAAATGTCAGGAAGGGCTGAGTGATTCTGAACTTTGGACACATTAGGTATGTGAGACCTGGGCACTGTTTAATCTAGACAGTGGGAGCTATAATCAGTTCTAATGTAAGTGGATGCAACTTCATTTCCATAAATGAAGCCAGAGCCATACTTAGCTCTGTATCTCTGTCACTCTCTGTATTATGGGCTATGTTAGATTAATGTTCTGCTTTTTATTTCCTGTTTTCTCTGTGGTCTCAGGCAACTACTTCAGCTTTATAGGTGGCATTCATTTCACCTCAGTTTGGCTTTTAGTAGTTAGACATTTGTCTTAAGTTACATCCACTGTATAGACAACGGATGTCATAAGTTGAGCAATTGCTTTTTTCCTTCTGTAGTAGCATGTAACTCACTCACAGGGATTGTTAGCCCTTGGGGAGCAGCAAGGACTCAAGCAAGCCACCGTGGACCCTGTGGTCTGATCTCCTTCCACCAAACACTCATGTTAGAGTTTCCTGGGTGACATGGCCTCACTGATACCTGTTCTCTACACTGATGTTTCAGATCTCAGCAAGGCTGCTGGTAACACTGACAGTTAAGTCACTTTCCAACTTCTTCTGTCTCTAAGACCAAAGGAGATCTTTTAACAGCTTTCCCATTGGCTCGCCAGATGGATTCTCCTGCCCTCAGTGTCCAGGCTCCAGCTTTTGCTTTCTGAAAGTGTTATCTTAGTCCAGACAGTTTTAGGCATAGTTAGGCTTAGATTTCAAAACACCATTACAGTCAGAACCTTTCTCCACTTTAGCACAGATTCATAAAATCATAGATAATTTGGGTTTGAAGGGGCCTTTAAAGGCTGCCTTGTTCATCCCCCCTGCAGTGAGCAGGGGCATCTGTAACTATATCAGGTTGCTCAGAGCCCTGTTCAGCCTCATCTTGAATTTTTCCAGGGGTGGGGCTTCTACCACCTCTTTGTGTAACTGGAGCCAGTGTTTCACCACCCTCACTGTAAAAATGTTCTTCCTTATAGCTAGTTTAAACTTACCCTTTTTTAATTTGCAACCATTACCCCTTGTCCTGTCGCAACAGGCCCTACTTACAAGTCTGTCCCCATCTTTCTTATAAGCCCTGTTTATATATGCACTATTCCTAATTTAATAATAAAACACCTCTCACATACATCAAAACTCACAGAATAAACCTCTATCAGGCCCTGGCCACTAGTCCTTCAGATTTATATTCTTCTCTCTGTATCTGACATCAATGAAAGAGACATGAATTCACGTCTTCTTTTCCCTGTTTAGAGCCTAAGGGTCCAGAATAGAAGGCAAATACTGGGGACAATCTGTTCAGTGTCTATTACAGAATGCCTGATGTAAAGGGTGAATTGGATGAAGCTTTTATAGAAATTGCCTGGAGAAGTTTCCCACTTGCAAACTTTGGTCCTCAGAGTGAATTTCAACAGTAATCTATAAGCATATAGAGGGTGGGCAATGCAGCACTGTGCAAACAATCCAGGATCTTGCTATACTTCTCATGTTCTAAATGGCAGAGGGGGCAGTTGGGGGAGGTAATGCTCTACTCAACCACTGTTCATTAGCAAGGGATAAATGCTGGGCAATTCTGATCACAAACAGAAATTTGGGCTGTAGTGACCACGGTGTGACTAAGTTCAAGATGTGGAGGAAAGATGTGAATATAAACATCAGAGGTAGGACTCCGACTTCCTTAAAACAATCCTTGGCTTAAGTCTTTGCTAGATGTGGGAAGCTGCCATCAAAAGAATGATTCCCAGAAGAACTGGCTGATTATAAATAAATAAGTAATACCTTACTGAGAGAGCAAGAGCAACCCAGGAAATCTGGCTGAAGACCTTTGTCGTGAAATCAAATGAAAGTAAAAATTAAAAAAACAGTATGATAATTGGGAAGAAAAGGACAGGCTACAAAAATCATTTAGCAAAGGATGATATGGAGATGGCTGAGAAATCTGGCACCTTTTTTGTGTAAGTCTTCACAACCAAAACCTGTTCTCAGATCCTGTGTGCAACAGTATTTTTTGAGCAGAGGGATAGTCAACAGTAGGGCAGCAAAAGGTTCAGGTTACTGCTAAGTGAATTTTCGTCTCAATTTGGTGACTGTGAGACCACATCTAGGGTAAAGTGTACAAGAAAGACACAGGCATACTGAAGTGAGTCCAACAGAGGCCATCGAGGTGATCAAGGCACTGAAGATCATGATATATGGGGAGAGACTGAGAGAAGTGGATTTGTTCAGCCTTTAGAAGAGAGGGCTCTAGAGAGCCCTTATTGCTATCTTCAACCATCTAGTGGGGAGTTACAGAGAAAGTTTCTCAGTGTGAAGGAAGAGAGATAACAGTAACACATTGTGACAATTGAAATTCCACTTAGGTACAAGAGACAAAAAAATCTTGTGTGGTAAAAAAAGTGGTCAGACACTGTCACAGGTTTCCCATGGAGGCTGTGGAGTTTCCATTCTTGCAGTCATTTAGAATTTGATATAATAAAATACAATATACTATAAGTATACTCTAGAAATTAAATAAGTGTGTACAGGACAAAGAAACTTTTGAGTGGGTTGAAAATCATCTGGACTACTAGGCTGAATAGTAATAAATTTGGTAATAGTCAGTGGCACAGTACTCAGATTATAACTAGCACCCTAGAGAAATGTAGTAACACCATTGAATTCTGGGTTGGAAGAAACACAGAGTTGGTTACTACCAGGCACTTTGAAACAGAAGCTATTTCACTAGGGTTAGTCAGCACATGAGATACTCCAAAGCAGTCATTACTCTGAAAATCACTGCATTTTTGCATTAGTGAAGCATTTAAGACTAAGACATTTAAGATTTAAGATTTTAAGATTAAGACATTTAAGGCTAGGAGGTAAGTATAACATTTTTCTCATTGCAGTGTGATTCAGTCTCACAGAGGTGCAGTGATTAATTTCACAAACCTTTCTTGAGTAAGAGAAAGAGACTGCCTTTTTCTTCATGTTTGTACAATAACTAACAATGTCAGATACCAGCCTGCTTACATCTGTGGAACATCACATGTAACAGACCATGATTATAATGTCAAATAGTTCTCCATCTTAAGCTTTTTTTTATCTATGTTGCAAGATTTTTTTTTTTCTTTCACGTTGTTTTAGTGATTTATGGTTTTAGCAGTATGAAAGATCTGATCTTTATAATGACTTTTTTTTTAAATAAACAATTTCCAGTAAAAGATATTTCAAAATATAAAAAATACCGTGTACCTTTAGGCTCTTATCCTGTGTGCATTACAGTTCGCTTCTTTTAAGTATGCTTTCACACTGATTAAAGTTACTGATTGAAGATTCTTCTTTAATTGCATGTGTCAAAAGTAATTTATCAACAGAGAAGTAATTAATCTATGCATTAATAAGCAATATCTTATATGATCTGTGAATGAATTTTCAATCTGCTTTTCTGGCCCTTGGAAATCACAAGGATATTTTAAATAGCATTAAATGAGAACCATATTCTCTTAAGTTATTCACTACGAATTGGGTTTCATTCTAGCTTATTAAAAGAAATGCCACAGAATCACAGAATGGGAGGGGTTGGAAAGGACCTCTGGAGATCATCTAGTCCAATTCCTCTGCTGAAGAAGGTTAACCTAGAGCAGGCTGCACGGGAATGTGTCTAGGCAGGTGTCACGGTCCACTCCACTCAGCAGAAGTCTGATGGTTTGTTTGTTGTGATCTCGAAGTGCAAAAGAAGACCAAAGAGGGGTTCTACTTCAATTGAACAGTGGAACTTTATTGTTTGCCCTTAAAGTGGTGTGCAATAGGTTAAAGAGTGACAGGAAAGGTAAAGTAAAGGTCCAGGCAGCATCCCGGCGGTCCTTCTGATCATCATGACCCTCAGTGGGGGTAGGGGGGAGAGCTTCTCCAGTTCGGTTGCTAAGAAGCCATCTTTTATGCTAGTTGATGCACCTTGCTTCTCCTCCATCTCTGCATCTCTTGAGCGAGGTTTCCACATAAGTCCAGGGAGGAGTGTCTGAGACATGGTCTGCCTCGGAGGCAGGTAGCTTTCGGCCAGGAGGTATGTTTTCATATTATAGTGATATTACAATGAGTAAAGTTCACCAAAGTTCCTTATTTCTTCATCAATGCTGAGACAGCAGTTATGATCAATCTTTCTTGACTGCAGCTATGAGGTTTATCTTAGCAGCTTCAGCTTCCCCAGATGACAGAAAAGGACACAGTACACTTTGTACCACACAGTCCTTCATCCCGGGGTGTTTCCATAGGAACTGCATTCCATTCCCAGGGTCAGCAACAGAGTCTCAGGTAGGTTGCTGCAGACTCTTGTCAAGTTGGTAGCCTAAGTTTCAAGGTACCTTGTTGCCCAAATATCTGATGAGAAGGTTGAGGCAATACTCTTCTTCTGACCAACTGGCTATACTCTTCTTAATGCACCCCAGAAGATGTTACAGGAAATCAAGAAATTTTAATAAAACTCAGATACACATTTCATTCCTCAAAACACCAAAAACCATATTTTAAACCTCTGGGTGCTCAGCTATTCACAGCGTTTTTAGCAGAGTAATTTTACATGCAAAACCACACATGTCATTGGTGCTATAGTCATCTTTGTTTGTAGAAGTGAAATAAGAAAGATAACTCTTAAAATCTGAGAGGACTATTCCAAGCTATAGGTTGAACTGATTCATTAATAAGCTTAATGATAACACTGCACTGAAGATGTCACTCACAAGGCATTCAGTGAGAGCCGATAAAATGACAAAGTTTTGCATGATTACAGCTTTGTTAACCAACAACAAATAGGTCTCTTATATTTTTAATAGGCAAATAAATTAAGGGTTGCTATAAAACACATATGCCTTTAAAATAGAATGGTATCCTGCTAGGAAATTCAATAGATCTGTCTAATAAGTAACTGCAATTAATAAATCAGGCATAATGAGTAACAGCCATTATGTCGCACAGCTCTGCAAACCAGAAAATGCATTTCTTAGAACAGTGTCCTACTTGTTTATTTAAATATTTCAGTGTTTAAATAAAACCCTAGATTTCACCACCCCGTATTTTGAAAAATTAATTCTAACACAAGGTGAAACTGCAGAATATTGTTTTATACCATTTGCTTGCAAAAAAGTACTTGCAAAACATATCTTCCTTGCATTGTCTTGTCAAAATGTGAATTTTATAGGGCACCCATTGACTAGACATCTGTGAAAGAAAGATGATGATGGAGAACATACTTTTGGAAATGTAGATTTCCATTTTCTGGTTTTGGGGATAATCAGAGAAAGCAAACACTATTGTTATAATGTTCTCTTAGTTGAACACGATGAGTTCTGTGCATGGTTTTTCACAGTGTGATAATCATTATTTTTTCCTCAGATGACCACTATTTTTTTTTATAAATCCTTATGTGACTACTAAATATTTCATGAAGCTTAGCGTGGACAATTATTTACACTGAAAAGTAATCCATTATTTTTCATGCACTAGGTTCATCTTTAAAAAATAACAATCAACAGTTATAAGCGGAAGTTCTATGCAATTCAAAGAGCAAATCACAATCAACAGGTAGGAAATAGTCACAATGAAACATTTAAAAAAAGAAAAAATAATGGATAAAAAACATTCCATAGGCTAGATTTAGTGAACAACATGCCAGCATAAAACAAACAAACAAACAAACAAACAAACAAAAACCAGCAAACCTAAAAAACAAAACCCAAACAAAAACCCAACCCACCAAACAAAAAAAAAACAAAAACAAAAAAGCACCCCATCCTACTCTCCAAAACAAAACAAAACTAAACCAGCCTGTGTTGATTTGGGGTTATTTAATGAATTATTCTAGCAGCAGTACCTAAAATGTAAGGAGTACACCATCTTGCCATTAAAAAGAATCTAATCTCTATGATACTCCCAGATTTCAAAGGGCCAACTCTACCTAATCTGAAGAAAGTGTAAATCAGATACATACATAAATGGATGGATATGGATATTCTCCTTATCAGGAGTGTTAAAGATGTCCAGAAAAATTCACTTAATGACAAGTATTTGGGAAGAAAGATAGCAAATCCTTGGGAGTAGATGGAAGAAAAAAAATAATGTTGTTGATTCATCAGCCATAATTAGATAATTGTTGTTTCATTTATCTTTTTCTAGTCAACCTGAATTCTTTGTGCAGAGACTGCAAGTTTGCTGGCACAGCACCACTCTGTTATGGCTTTCCTTTATTATCAAGAAAGAGAGCATCCCTCAAGTTTACCCAAGCACAGAGCTCTCTCTCCCTGTTGCCTTCACTGACATCCTCTGGAAGATCTCAACATGAGAATTACCGCTTGAAGAGTTCTCACACCCTATTTTACCCGCTCTGTTTTATGCATTTTTAGTTTTCAGACATCTGTTATATTATATTTGTTTATTTACTATTCTATACATGTCCATTTCTTCTAATGCTATTTATATCTTGCCTTTAAATTTGTGTCTGTTCTACCTCAGCAAATTACTCTGGCATCATTCAGTACTATTACCATCATATCATTCAGCCGCATTGTGTAGGGCAGTTAGTTTTGCAACAGATGCCAGTTTATACTTCTTGTCCTCAGTACAAAAAAACTAATACAGCAAAATAAACCTCAGACATTTCTAACAAACATCTAACTTCTTTTTTTTTTTCTCTTCTTTTTGTTGTTTTTTTTTATGAGATGTCAGTATGATAAATAAACAAATGTGGTGGAGCGAATACCATAGTATTTTCCAATTGTTGTACTTTAATTCATGTGTTTTAAGTTAATTCATGGAGGTTTTCTATTTCCCAGAACTAATTTGTTTGAAAGCATTTTGCCTTTTGTTTTGTAGTGGATGAGTGTGTGAATGTACGATCCCTTTAAAACCTGAAGTAGAACCAGAAAGCATCAGTATGAAGAAATAACCCTTATACTGTGAGTATATTTGAGTTTAAATAGATCCAAATTATCTCAAGACAGGAAATACAGAAGAGGAAAAAGCAAGAAATTAAAGGAAACATGTGTGTTGTTAAGCAAATTAAGTATAAAAGGATGATCAGACCTGCCTTCAGAGAAAACTCTCCCAGGTGAGAAGGTGGTAAAATCAGATTCCAGTGCAGAAAGCTCTGTGGTGCAAACCCATGCCCTGCAGGGTAGTGAGTTCTGCTGGGAGATCAGGGCTGACTGCTGGAGGGACTGTCCCACATGTGCTAGCATATCCCCACCTCATGGTTCCTCATGCCACATCAGATGATGGCTAACTCAGTCACATTTCTTTGTGTCTTTTTATGAAAATAACACCTGAAATTTATAGCAGACACTGTTGTTACAAGCTCCTATGCCTACTTGTTGCCTAAACATCCTTTTTATTTCCCTGTGTGTTGCTCTGTGTTGTGACATGCATGGTCCAGGCTGTTTTCTCACCACAGAGCCCATCCCAACCAACATAATGAAAAGTCATGGAAAGCTTGTTCACCACAGGTAGTGTTTTTCATGAGGATTCAGAGACTCACAGGATGCTCAGTTCTGGTTTCTGATGCTTCTTAGAGTAAGATGCTTCTTGAGCAAGGACAGAGGACAAACTCTTCCTCTGAGGAGTATGACATCAAGGCTCTTCCTCTCTTCTCCTATATTGTTCCATGATCCTATCAAAACCAACTTTCTAAGCAGATCTCAACAGTGTTTTCATGCTTATTGCTCTATTTCAGCATCTTTCTCTCCAAGACCTTTTATCAGACTTCTCAACAACATACAAAATACACTGGCCTTCTTTACCTTTTATTATGCCTGGATGGGGTGAAAGGGAAAAGTTCAGAAGTCACATCATTTAGAAGCTCAAACCCAGAGACAGGGCAAAGAAATATGGAAGGCACTGAACATGAGAAAACCTTCTATTCAAGTTTACACATCCAAATATTTGCAAAACCTTAGGAGGGCTTGTCTGATGTGTGACCTGAAAGAGTTTTGTACACACACCTGGCATCTGAATAAAGCAAGGAGTTTTCAGAAGAAAGTCTGCTTTCTTAAGGCACCCAGGAGACCTTGTTGCACTAGTCCTTGTCCTCTACTTCTGCTCTGTTCAAGCAGCACTGGCTGCTGGAGCTTCCTGTTGTTGTTATCACAACATCACTCTTTGTTGCTCTAGCATTGTATCACTAATTTACTTCAGTTTTTCAAACTTGTACTCTGAAAAGCAAGGCACATGTAACATGAAGAACAATATAAAGCTTCATATATATTTAAGAAAAAGCAAATAGTCCTTAGGCAAACTGTCCTCTCCCATTTATTGGCTATGACTTTTGTGCCACAAGACAGCAAATTGTTGTTTTAAAGATGGCCATTTACCCAAGCCAGACGTAGAGATGGTTAGTTGGTGAATGACTTTTACACATCCTGAAGTTATAAACTTGGCTCCATTTTATGACATTCCATTTCAACAGAAATGTCATTCAAAGCTGATCAAAAATATTTGCCAAATGAATATCTTTTCAGCGTGCTTGTTGGTTTGTTTGCTTTATCTCTTCTTCCCACCAGATTTTAATAGACTACACATCTCCAGGCTCTCCTTCTCACTGAAACTCTCTGGGAATATTATTATGCTAATGAAAATAAATTAAATATTGTACATAATTAATGAGAGAAAATAAGTCCACATTTTAGAAGATATGTTGTTTATAAAATTAGAAAGAATATAAATAAACTCTATCTGTATTGCCTAGACAATGTTCTGCAATTTAGAGCTAGTTGCTCTGGTAACTTTAAAAAATACTTTTTCCCCCTGAGCTGAGGAAAAAGGTGACCGGTAAAGTCACACAGTCAAGTAGTTCAAGCAGATGGTGAGTGACCTCAGCAAATAGGATGAGAAAAGTGAATGGATTACTGAAATCGTCTCAATATTAGGGCTACAGCATCTGTGTTCCAAGGGCTTTTCAGAAGCACGGTTTTCATTCATTTAAGACTTTTCCTCATCTGTCTATTATTTAGGCCAGAGAAAAAGGATCTGTCCTGGTTTCAGTTAGAACAGAACTAATTCTGTTCAGTGATTTTATTTTTCAGCTCACTCTCTTCTAAGTAAGTGCACTTTCTGAAGTGAACAGTATATTTTTGCAGGCAGTGGCTGCCTCTAGCAGTGATAACATTCCATGTTTAGAGCTACTATCAAGGACTAGAGTATAAAAAGTCTCTTGCTTATACTGTCTCCTGTGCAGACCAAGGCCACTACTAAACCCTGTGTACCATGTTGAGGGTGCAGAAAGTAAAAGGCTGGAAAGTAAAAGGGAGGAGTGGACAGAACAGGTGACCCTAAATCGACCAGGTATTCCATCCCATATACATCATATTCAGTATAAAGCTGAAGGATCACAAAGGTCAAGCTCTTCTTCCATGGCTGGTGTCCAAGAAGGAATCCATCCCTTGTTCTGATGTTGATCCCAGTCTGTGCATTCCAGAATCCAGCTCCTGCACCTAGTTCCTGTCTGCCACGGAGTCCAGTCTGGGACTTCTCTGGTGTCTGCTCCATAGCATCAGTGGTGATGTAATTACCATGAGGAGGAGTTTGATAGTCGTTTTTATGGTTCTATGATATTTTATTTTATTGTGATTATTTTCATTACAGCTTGTTTAGTTTTCCAACCCATAACTCCCTTATTCCCTTCCTCTTCCCCTTTGGGAAGGGAGAGGCGTTAACAGAGAATGTCTGTCATTTGTCTGGTGGCCAGCCCAGCCCTAACCAGTGTCAGAATTCTTCAACATCTGCTTGAAATGGTCTTATTGCAAAAATCTGACACAATAACAATGAGATTTCCATGCACAGTACAAATTGTGGTTGTTTTCACATTTGTGAATACAACAGAGTTAGTTTTGCATTGAGATGAATAGAATAGAATAGAATAGAATAGAATAGAATAGAATAGAATAGAATAGAACAGAATATTTACATATATTTTAAAGAAGGTAGAAAAAGACAAAGTGATTCCTCATATAGATCTAGTGCTTTCATGAGAGTTACATCAAGGAAGATGGATAACATGCAGTGTATTTTGTTTCCTTGTAAATGGACATTAAAATCCCATGCAGAACAAAGCCAAATGTATAAAATGTTTTATATATACAATTAATGTAAGTGGAGAACTGCGGAAAAAAAAAATATTACACATTATTTATATGACATTTTTTTGATTTTGAATGACTGTCATATTCCCCTAGTGACTTGACATTCAGAGTAGAAGTAAGTATACATGGGTCTGAGACTTCTCCCTACTAGAAGGATGTAGAACATTATAGGAATGAGAAACAGAAACTTCCTTCTAATGATAGCGTCAACATCCTGAATTAAGACTGAGCTTTTTATTGGGCAACAGCATGATGAAAACTAGAGTAGGTGATGGATAGGAAGTTAAAATATAGAGGTATATGTATGTATGCATGTATATAACTATGTACATATTTGTAACTACAACTAATTAGTACAACTAATTATCTAGAACCTTGTAATATGCATGAACATTTCAGTTTACACAGTTCGATGACGTGTCCTTTGCCAAGGCTGAATTTTTGTCTGCTGTCATGCTGTCACTCACCAGTTGTGACAATTATCCATCTATATCTATTTTTGTCTGTCTCTGTAGACAGAGTCCAATCTATGATGGCACTCTACTACCCCATGACTATTCAATTTCCTTAACAGTTTCTTTCAGGACAGTTCCTCTTTCTCATGTTCAAATAAATAATTAGCTTTAACATCTTCCGGGCATCTACTCTGGACTTCTGGTAGAATAAACTGGCAGAGTAGTCACTTGGACTAGTTTATCTTCTAGAATTCATTCTGACTTGTCTCCATCCCCAAAAGGTCTAAGAGTTTTCCATCTTTGTCTTTAATATGATTTAAGACTAGCTATCAAAAATGTTAAAGAAGCTTTATTTAGATATGGAAAAAAGTCTACGTGTGGGATTTGATTTTATAAATATGTATTGCATTCTTAAAGTAAAAGAAAAGACATTTTACTTTCTCTGTTGAAGCATCCTATAGAGTATTTGATTATGATATTGACATAAATTTGTTTTTTACCATTCAAGGATTAGATTACTCCAGCACTTAAAATGAGTAGGAAATTTCCCTGCACTCACCCCGTGGGGAATGAAAATACTAAAATGCAATTCAGTGTAAGTGATGACAGAGTCAAGGTAGGAATGGTACATTTTGTCAGTCTAGCAATAGATTTCATGTATTGTTGGAGGAAGTCATAAATCTTATAGCTTCTGAGATCCTAGCTGTCCAATGGACTATCCTTGTCCTTAAAAAAGCCATTCTTGAGGCTCGTCTTTCTGCTTCATAAAAGCATCAGTTCTACTTTCCATTTGGTGACCTGGTGAAGGCCTGAGTTTCTGAAAAAAAATCCTATCTGTCCCTGTTTGGTGAGATACAGAAAAACACAGCTCTCAAACCCCAAGCCATGAATGTAAAGAATTTCCACATGGATAAGAAGAATTCCAGCCCCTTCATTGTCTCCTCATATGTTAGATGCTCCAAATCCACAGTGATTTTAGTAGCCCACCACAGTAGCTCTGCTGTGTCCGGATTGTGACACCAGGACATCCCCCTCCTGACTGGCCTCCTGCTGGACTTTGGGCTGCTGATCGCAACCTTTTGAACCTGGCAGTTCAGCTAGCTTTTCAACCTACCTCAGTGTACAGTAATCTAGTGTGTACTTCATTAGCTTGTCTACGAAGATGTTACCTGAGTGTCCAAAGCCTTGCTGAAATAAACATCTGCCACCCTCCTTTCATCAGTGAGCCAGTTTTCTCATCACAGAACGCTATTGGGATTGTCAGGTATGATTTGCTTTTCTAAATCCATGCTGACTATTCTGAATAAACTTCTTATACATATGTTTGAAGACAGCTTCCACTTGCCACTAGTTCACACCAGAAACCACCTGGATTGCTTACGCACTGCTGTGTTTTCCTTGCAGCAGATCTACATATCAACAGAAAATTCTCTCTCTAAGCAGTTCTGCACACAGGGCTTCCCTCCACCCTTTCCATACCATTGTACTAGGGACTCACTTCCAAATGTTTTTTTATTATGATGTGTTAGTTCTTTCAGATCCATTGCATTCAGCAGTCCACCCCCTGACTGGACTCGTCTCATGACTTTTTGCCGTCTGAGATTTTATGCATCATGCATATTTACTTCCTAATGACTAGTAAAAATGCTGAGTATCATGAGACTTTGGCCTTGCACAACTTTACTAGAAAAAAAAAAAACCAAACCCTCAATTCAATTTAAAAAAAATTATTTTCCATAAATTTCCATCTTTCAGCACCTTCTAATTAATATTTCTGAACACTTAATATCTGATTCTTTATACTAAGTGGTTTTTAAAAACTTGAAATATCTCAATGTAATATATCAACTCAAACTCAGTTTACAATATTTGCTCAGTTTTTACTGACTAAATTTAAAAATGCACAAAAACTTAGGTAAACATTTTGCTCAGTAAGATTTATTTTCCGTAACTTGCTTGCTGACATGCTTTATACTCCCCATACATAAGATGAAGTTCATTGAAAACCTTATCAGATTTTTTTATTACTTTCATTACTTTGGCAGTGGCTCCAGCTAGCAGAAGAATCAGAGTGTATTTCAGGCATGTGACTGTGGATGGAAAAGAAATAGCATTGCATACATCAGATGACTGCAATGGATTAAATATGATAGATTTAATTTTTTAACCACAGCTGATGGCTCAGCTTCAACAGAAGCAGTACTGGGAGGTCTTGTATGAAAATGGAGTATATAGCCAGGATTGTGTTGAGTCAACTGAATCTATTAAACTCTTGGGTGTAAATAAGACCATAGGGAACAAGAATCCATCTGCAATGGCAATTTTACATGCACAATAGCTGAAACCCGAGTGTGGATGAAAGTGACGGAAACAAATAAAAAAGGCGTTTTATACATGCTACTCTCAGAAAAGATAGACACTGCTCAATCTTGCCGTACCTATCTGATATGGGGTCTGACTGAGATGGAGTTAATTTTGCCCATAGCAGCCCTCATAGTAGTGTGCTTTGTATTGGTAGTTAAAAAGGTGTTGACAACACACTGGTGTTTTGGGTAGTGCTGAGCAGAGCTCGCACAGTGTTGAGGCTGTCTCTGCTATATTCCCCCTTGCCAGGAGGCTGGGGTGGGCAAGATCTTTGGAGGGAACGTAGCCAAGGACATGGGACAGCTGACCTAAACTGACCAAGGAGATATTCCATACCATATGACGTCATCTCAGCAATAAAAGTTAAGAGAAAGGAGGAGGGGGGCAGCATTTCTTGTTGTGATGTTTGTCTTCCAGAGCAGTCGCTGCTCACGCTGAAGGCTTGCTTCCTAGGAAGTGGCTGAACACTGCCTCTTGATGGGAAGTAGAGAATAAATCTTTTGTTTTTCCTTTGCTTCTGAGTGCAGTCTTCACTTCTGCTTTATTATCTTGCCCTTATCTTAACCCACAAGGGTTTTTTTCCATCTAATTTTCTTCTCCTTCCTGTTCTGCTGATGAGGGGACTGATAGAGCACCTCTATGGGGACCTGGCATCCAGCCAAGGTCAACCCACAACAACAGCAAAAAGACAGATACAACAAAACAGGCAGAATTCCTCTTCCTATGTTTCCCCTGCCTGTCCCTGGTTCCATTTCTTCTTCTTCATCACCAAGCCAGCACGTCCTTTGACCCAATCATTCAGAAGCACAACAGTTATATCCCCAGAAGTGGCAGTATTTATGGCATCCCATTAGCTAGAATTATAAAACAGACATTCCTTTTAAGAACTTCTGATGGTCCTTGGACCAGGAGCAGCCTACCAACCAGCTGAATTACTTTTACCTAGTAAATAATTACCTGCAGGGTTAGACTATTTTATTAATTCTTCCTCATTACAGGCAGTTGCTTTTTGGTTTTTCCCCCCCCCCTGTGTTACCTTGTACTCAGGCAGCTTGTTAACATTCCGCTTTCTTGCATGTGATTTATTATAGCTTTTGATTTTATTCTAAAGATTCCTTTACGTCTCAAGCTTACATTGGCTTACAGAATTGAAAATACAATCTTTATTGTCTTGAAGAATATTATTCTCACTAGAAAGCTTCACAGAATATTTCTGGTGAACAATATTCCTCT
The DNA here is from genome assembly GCF_000691845.1 of Merops nubicus. Taxonomy (NCBI): domain Eukaryota; kingdom Metazoa; phylum Chordata; class Aves; order Coraciiformes; family Meropidae; genus Merops; species Merops nubicus. Next base: position 101,768 of record NW_008600704.1, read on the forward strand.
GGAAAAGAAGACCAAGAGAGGAATAACAGTTTCTCACTTATATCTACATTTCTCTTAGTTTGTAGTCACAGCTGTCATATGTGACTGATGATTTTAGATACGATTCATATTTAATTGTCTCATCAGAAATGCTTTAAAGTAGTCTGATCACCCCAGGATATTAGTTAATTCACCTGCTAAAAATTAATTTCCTCTAGGTTACACAAGTAGGAGACTTCAATAGAGCAGCTCTGAAATACCATCTAGCTTTGAGTACGTCTATAGCAGCCATGCAGTTTGGATCAGGAGTGTGGTCTGGAAGCAAATAGCCTTTTGTTTCTACTTTGATTTGTACAATGGAGTGATGTCATAGCACACATGTGGGTTCTTGAAGCTAAACCAGAAGAGGAGCCCACATTAATGCTCTGTCCACTGTGGGCCCTGAACTGACAGGGCCAGACCAGAGCTAATCAATCAGCACAGGTGAAACTGCCTTGGAAACACATAGGAAATGCAGACTTTGGGTCCTGAAATCTGTTTGCTTCTCCAAACGGTTCCCACCATGCAGAACTACTTCCTAGCCTTGGCTTGGCTTGGCTTTTGACATCTTCCAAAATCTTAAAGAGCTTGCAGGAGCACTTCTTTTGTAAGGAAAACTTAAAAACAAGGGGACAAGCTTGCTCCTGAAGACTTATCCTAGTTTAAGTGCCTTCAGGCATGGTTCTCCAATGGCTACTTCAAATCTGAGAGGACCTACAGTGTTTCCTGGTTCACAGATACAACTCTATGCTTTGGTGGCACCCAGCATTCATGTCACTGTGAGGTTTAGGTATGCCCTACCAGGCAGCAGGGTACTGGTAGTTCACTCATACACTGCACCCTGTTTGCGAGACTGGGGGCACCAGCACTGTAGGACACACATGGCCTTTAGACATGGTGTCTAAGAAGACACAGCCTTCAAGGACATGTATACATTTCCCAGTGACACCAGCATATTAACATTTCACTACAGTCAGCTTGATGGGGTATCCAAGCGCGAATGTGCTGTCGGTAGTGTTTAACCATGTTTTGCATGTAGGATTTTGTCATGTTGTTAAATACCAGCAGCAGCTCCATGTCAGTGTACTGAAGGGATTCAAACACTGCTAATGTTGCTTGGTGCTGCCTCAGTGTCAGTGAGGACATGGAACTCCTCCTTGAATAAATAATACTCACAAGCAGACCTTAAGTGTTTCGTAACGCAATACAATTTCTTACCCCAAAGCAATCTAAACACTGCTGGGGGGTGGGCGACTCTTCCATAGACAGGACTGACCTGCTGCAGACCTCGCTCAGGGAGTGATCCTTTCCTCTGCAGAAGCTCATGCTCTTCTCTGGACATTTCTGTTCCAGTCTTTGATGGTGACAAAAATAGTGGTTGTTATGTTGTCAACTGCAAGGTCAATATTCAGAAGTGGCATGAATGATACTGCTGTAAATCAGTCCAAGTGGGTGTCAGATGTATTTTAATAGAAAGTGCATGTTAGCAGAGCAAAATGGCGGGACTGAAGAACAAGAACTGAGCAAAGTAAGATAAGTGGGCTGTTAGCCCAGAGAAGACCAGGATATAAATCCTTGAATAAAGACTACAATACGCAGCCAGAGAATTCTATGGGTTTTGTGCAATCACTTGAATATTATAAAGAAAGAGGTGGTCATTATCATAGAATCATAGAATAATTTGGGTTGGGAGGGATCTTTAAAGGTCATCTAGTCCAACTATCCTGCAGTGAGCACGGACATCTGCAACTAGATCAGATTGCTCAGAGCCCTGTCCAACCTTGCCTTGAATGTTTCCAGGGATCCCAGGGATCCCCATCCCACCGTCTACCACCTCTCTGGGAAATCTATTCCAGTGTTTCACTACCCTTATTATAAAAAAATTCTTCCTTCTATCTAGTCTGAAACTACCTAGTTTAAAAGCATTATGCCTCGTCCTGTCACAACAGGCCCTGCTAAAAAGACCATCCCTGTATTTCTTATATGTCCCTTATTGGACCTTTCTCCCATCCAGCTTTTCTTTCTATTATCTTTCAAGAACAAACTTTTAACTAACTAGTCAAATCCTTATTATTATCTTCTGTATCTCCACTGCTGACCCCACTGTATTGAACAGAAACTTTTTAATGTTTTTAAAAGGCTATACATTGAATTATGTCTGCATTCTGATATAGTAATTCCTATTAAAAAAATAAATAGTTTTCTCCAAAATATATCAAAACAGGAGTAGCTGACATCGATAGGTTTCCTCTAAAGAGTTTGTACCAGGGCTAACTTTTGTGTCCCTCTTCCTCAGTACCATCAGGCTACCCAAGACTGTGAGAACTTTTCTCACTGTGCAGAATAATCAAAAACTGCAGATAAAAAAAGCAGAGGGAGGTCTGAATGTCACATTAGACTGACTAGACAAAGTCAAGTCTGCATCACAGGTTTGCCTGTTGTTCTCTGACTCTTCCAAGTGAGAGTGTTCTCTGGAGCAGATTAATTAAAATTTCAGAGCCACATGTGTTCATGTTTGGATATGTCACTTAGATACCCAGCTATTGGCATATGGCATCCAGGGTTTCCAGTGGTGTTTGTTTTTCCTCTGACAAGGAAAAAAATAATTGTATCTTTAGCACCTCACAAAACATTTAGCTTTAGCTTAGCTCAGTACTCTGGTCTGGGCAGCACAGGATGTTTGTTTTCTCCAATGCAGTTATGTCAAATTCTGATTAACTGTGAAATCCTGAGGAAAAGCACCAAAAAGTTTCAATTAATATTTTACAGAATTTATAAATAGTCTTTCAACATAAGAGCTCATTACAAGGTTACTTTATCCACACAGCAGAGCTTTATCTATGGGCTTCATTTCCTATGCTAGATCACACGGACTATTTCTTTCATGAACGCAAATAGGAGAGCTTGACACTAAACAGGTTTACACTTTTTAATCAAGTAAAAATGGAAGGAATAAATCTTGTTTGAATATTATTATATTTGTTTTATAAATTATATTATGCCTACTTAATTCTTGTTAATTAAGATTTTTAACTTAAATGGATGTCCGTTATCATGTTTCGCTGTATTCTTTCAATGAGGAAAGTTGTTAGTGTTTTACACGTATCTTTCCTAAGGATTTCCTGACTTCAGAAGTCATTTTATCTGATACTAAATGCAACATTGTACAGGGAGTTACAATAGGAAGATGTCCCTGTTGATCTCATTTCTACTGACAAGCGTAGGCATGACTTTTATGCATACAGCATTTATTGACCTTATCAAACATCATGACAAGCATAATTTTCTGCTATTGTAGAAATTCATGTCTAAGAAGGCAAGTCTGCTAATTTGTAGACACAATAGCATAAAACTCATGTAGTGGCTATGCTGCCAAACTTTGCCTACAAACAAACAAACAAAGACATAGCATATTTTATATCCAGGCTGTATGGACAATTTTGGAATCTCATGTTTCAGTAAAAGCTCCTTGAAGTCCAAATGATTCTTTCATTTTACCTGTAAAGGTTGCACGTAAAGTTTTGATCATCTCACTTGAATTCGCATCTTAACCAAAATGCTACTAGATAAGCTTACTTTAATGTTTTAATGAGGATATATGGACAGAAGGTGATGAAACTTCTGCTTTTAAATTCCATTTGACTTTCAGGAAGTAGATGACCAAGCACAAAATTCTTGTCAGAAATGTCTTCCACTGCAGACACAACCAAGGACATGACAGAGGTGCTTGTCTCCCCTCAAGTCTGGGAATTGCTTCATCAGAGAACATCAGAGAACTGAAGGATAGGGGAGCTTCGAGATTATGTCTGGGGTGCCTCCAAACTTGAGCTTGTTGACTGGAGAAGTTGTCAATTCGAGTGGCCATGAATACAGTTTTCCAGCCAGTAGGTGTTTAATGTTATACTGAAACGTACCAGAGTGGGGAGAAATTGCTCTAAAATTTGCTTTGAAGTTGCTAAGGAAACCATCCGCTTCCTATCATATTGGTTCAAGTGTAGCTTTATAATACATCTTTAGCTGCCAGATGTCTATATGAGGGACTTTTCAGTGTCAAGGGAAGAACTGGAGAGAAAGAAGAAAAGGTTTACCTACCACCAGCATATAAATGATAATAAATGATAGTTGTTTCTAGGTGAGTTCAAAGTCTAATTTGTGGTGTGAATCAAAGGGTGCTACCCTGGGATCAGACATCTATCGTTTGACTGATGCTTTAGCTCCAGTTCATCTAAAAATAATTGTGACTAGGAAACCTGGTAGATCTTTTTTTCTTTTTCTTCTTTCTTGGCCAGCAAGGACTTTTCTATTTTAAAATACACAACGCTTTCATTGCTTTAGAGTTCCATCTCCTGAAACTTCAGCCTGAATTTTAGCAACTGAAGGTGATAGAGTAGGTTCCAATGTCCCTTCAGTTTCTCTCCAAGAGAAGTACAGGGAAAAGGAAAAGGAGAATTTAAGTTATCTCAAGCTCTTTTAATAAGTCACAAGCTTATTTAAGGTTATTTAACTGGATCCTTTTGAAAGCACCTACAACAGGCAGAAGCAAGAAAGCTTTTAGGAATTCATAAGAAAAGCTGAGGACTGGGAAAGTCAGATTTGTTTTCAGGTGGGAGCAAAAGACCATGCAAAACCAAGAGCTTGCAGACTGTTGATAAAAGACGACTTCTGGAAGGAAGTCTGACTTTGTTACCCATGAATGTATAAAATAATATCATGACTCACAAATGATAGGAGGAGATTTGACCTGGAATGAGACAGGCACTGTTGGAGGAGCACCTCTGAGCAGAGCCTTAGGGCTACACCCTCACAGATATATAGTTTCTGCAATACCCACTTCCTAGATATCATATACCACCTCCTAGGTATCACACACTTATCCCTCAGCCCTGGTCAGACTGATCAGCAGAAGAAATAGTAATTTATTTCTTACAGCAGACCTGCCTGGCACACTCATTAAAGTGTGATCCAGGAGGAACGACTCATATGATAAATTTGTCCCATGAAAAACATAACTCTATCTCTCAACCACTGTTCAAAAGCAGTTTAAAAAAAAAAAAAAAAAGAAAAAAAAGACAGTGATAGCTTTTGTTGTTTATATACTGATCTAACACATGTTCACAACCTCTGTGCCTTTTTTCCTCCCACTTGAATCTCTGTAATACTACATCATAACTTGTCAGGACATAAAGTGTTCAGTTCACTGGCTGGCCAAAATTAAATATTACTGCTGTTTAAGATTCTTAACTTTTACTATAAATAATACATTACTATTTCTATTTTTAGTGATAGTTAGGAATGTTAAACAAAGACTACCGTACTAGACAAACAAGAACTACTGTACTAGACACCAGAGGAAAATGCCACACTGACAGTCCTGCCATCTAGAGTGCTGGCAGGTGATAATGTCAGACAGAGGAATAAATACATAAATTTTGGATGGAAGGTGTTGCAACAGGGAGTACAGAGGTCACATTCTACAGCATTTCATTCACTCTAGGAAATCATGTGTCTTCACATTGCCGAGTCTCATCTTTCAGTGCCACAGATTATCTCTGCAGACAGCAAATAAATGCTCGATGCTACTTCTGTATTATTTCACAGGGGTTTTATTTCTGATGTGTCTTCATTCATTAGAAACATTCTGGTTTCCATTCGTCCTTGTATCCCCTTTTGCACACAAAATGATTGCTATTTCTGCAGCTTAAAAGTACAAAGTTGACTCCATCCTAGCAAAGATACAAATGTTTTCCCAAGGTCTTTTTTGCTCCAAAACCGAAATAAGCAACCAAGAAATGTAAATGAGTAATTGTATGAAGAAGTTTCCCCCAGGACTTTTGACCTTTCTTGGAGTCAAAGCAAAGAAATTTTGCTGAAGGTGAAGGCTTTTTCCTGGCAACCCACAGCAGATTTCATGGCCTGAACTGTTAGTGTCCAACTACAGCAAAAATCATGACTCAGGCACACCTATATTCTCTGTTCCAGCCTACACTGAAGTTCAAAGATAATGTTCACCTGCAGTGAGGACAGAAAATTTTCCCAGGCACCATGATATTTCCTGAGAAACACTAGAAGAGGAACCTTGGGCCTGCACTATCCATTAATACAGGCAAAAGCAAGCATTCTCCTGGAGTCTGTCTGGGACAACTGTGCTCAGTCTGACCACCCTATAGCTCCACTGCCTCCATTGCATTATCACATGGCTGTCAGGCGAACAAGACAATCCAGGGTTCTTTATCACATGGACCAAAAGGTGCATGCTGCAGGGCCACCTAGGATTTGTAGACAGCTTGATCTTTATACACTTTGGTAAGGGAGATTGGTGGTGCAGCTCCTAAAGATTCTTGGGTCTGTATTTGGGAGCATACTAAGATGAGAACGAAGTTGTATCTGGATCGTGTTCCTGAAGGCAGTGCAATGGTAGTACTGAACTAACTCCTAATCCTAACTCGTTTACTTAGAGTTACATATTTTTCCTGCACAGGTGATGGTTAAAAACAATGTTAAAGCGATAATTAAACATTTGCAATTCAAATGCAGATATTAAGGCTGAGGGAGGTCATCTTTTATGTTTCTCAGTTTGTCTCAGAGCCCACGGCACTACTATACTGAGATTTTGTCAAAGGACTTTGACTAAAACTCACTTTATACACAAAAGACTTTGAGCAGTATGAATCATTGTCACCTAGAAGCTCCTTTCATAACATTATATTAGATTAAACAAAGCAGAACAATGAACCAGTTAGACTTTGAGGACGACTGAATCTAGTCTCATGTTTTTGCAGATGGGAGTTTAGACGAGCTGTTCTGCCTTAATATAAACTACTGAAGAGATAAATTTCAAGTCCCAACAAAAAAGATAGATTTTAGAAATTAAAGAAAAAAAATAGTATTATAAAAAGCCACATTCAGTAGTAATAATAATGATAAAAAATACAATTGCAACTGTTGCCCTCATATTTCCGTGTATGTATACAGCACACCATTTCCTAGTGCTACGGTCATGATACCACTTTCCCTCTGACTCATAGGTTAATGGCTTCATTCTGGTGAGGGTGGAAGGGGTTCAGCAAGTTCTCAGGATCTGGAGTCCTCCTCCAGGAGGAATGGTGATGTTTTCTCTTTCCTCACTCTAGGATTCACTTGGGGTCATTTTTGTGTGATTATTAGCTCTCCTATACATTTTCTGTTTCTTCATTGGTTTACAGTGTCACATTACATGTGAATTTAATGGGCAGGCCATGGAAATTTCCTACTCTGGGCAGGCAAAGGAAATTTCACACAAAGCCTTGCCAACTCAGTACAAACCCTGTGGCCTGTTACTAGTAATCGCATATTGTATTACTAGGCTATAGGGCTGCAGAGGCTACAACCATGAATTGACTTTGTGGTGGGTCTTGGTTTTTTATTTGTTTGGTATTGTCAGATACCTTTTGGTATTTCCGATTTTCCACTGTTCTCTACTTCAGCTGTTATGTTTTGGCTATGTTTTGGCTATGTTTTTCAACTGATCTAATTGTTTGGGTTGTTTTGGGTTTGGGGGGTTTTGTTTTGGTTTGTTGGTTTTTGGTTTTTTTTCCATGCCATTTTAGATATGTGTATGTCTAGATATAAAACAAATAAATGAGTAATGGAAAAGGTTTTAAAGTGGGACCAAATCAATCCATTGCCAATGAAAGAGTTACACAGGAAAATAACTTTGCTGCAGAGGTTTTAATTTCAGAAGAATTTATTTCCTATAATAATAAAAAAATAATAAAATGAAAATGGAGTAATGTATCTTATCAAAAGATCCAGGGGGGAAATAAAATTTAATTAGGCACAAAGTACTCAGTCCAGTTTTGATGAACACATGGACTAAATGTGATGAGTAAAGGCTTGTTTCAGTTCTCTCATTTGAGAGTTAGAGAAATGTTTCAAACTATGTTACATGCAAGTCAAGCCAATCTGCTTATTTAAAAAAAAAAAAAAAAATCAAAATATTGTTCTATTCTATCTGTTTCCCAGAGACTGGATCTTGAAAGTCCTTGGCATGTATGTACATCTCGACCACAAGATTTAAACAGAGAATGGAAAATGCAGATAAGGAATTTATCTGGGTTTAGGTGGTTAAATATGCTTATTTAAATGAGGACAAAAAGGAGAGAGGATGAGTGGAGGATAAGTTTTGTCTCTGTTTGCAAGCCTTTGACCTGGACGAGTGAGAGTCCACCTGTTGTAGGAAGCGAAGCAGATCTGCTGGGTTTAAATTATGGCAATTTGCTCCTCATCTGTTGTTCCTGGCACCGACTGATAATCACCTCAGGGTTTTTATTGCCTGCAATAAAAATGCTGGCATTCAAGCTAGATATAGATTACATAATGAAGTATGGTTGTTCTCCATAAAGTGTCTCCTAATAAACAACAAGCTCTTCAGTAGCCTGATCCTTAGTTGAGTTGACATTTGTCCAACTAAATAATCAGAACTTCGATTTTATTACCACTCTCAGAATAGGTTATGGTCTTGTGTTTTTATAATGATACACTGATCATAAAATCATTTTACTGAGGAAGGCAATCAGATTGGTCAGGAATGATTTATCCTTGGTAAATCCACGCTGTTTCCAGTTATCTTCTTGTCCTCTGTTTGCCCAGCAGTGTCTTCCAGGATGCTTCATTCTATGATTTCCCATAGCCTGCAGCGAGACAGATTGACCTGCAGTTCCTGAGGTTGCTCTGTTGGCCTGTTCTGAATATAAGTGCTTATAAGCATTATAAGTGCCTTCATCTCCCTCTGGTCATTGTGCAGTGGGAGCACTGAAGTTAGTCACCTTATCCCATCTCTGTATCTTTCAGAGATGATAGAGAGCAGCCTTGCAAGGACCTTATCAACTCTTTCAACACCCTTGGATGCAGCTCAGGTGCATATTGATTCTAACAAACCCATGAAGGTCAAGTCCTTACAAGCATTCCCTGAGTCAGCCTTCATCTGCTACTGGTCATTCTCTTTCTTCCCGAACCCCTTCACAGGAGGCCTTGGAGAAACTAAAGCAAGGAAAACATTGAGTACTTCAGCTTTAAAAAGTTGTTTAGAAGTCTGCTGCAAGGTTGTTGTGTGCTCCACTACACATTCTTATTAGTTGTGAGAACACTTAGGAAATCAATAATCATCTTTTCAAGACAATCAACTTTGATTGTCTTGAATGGTGTCAGTTCATGCATACAAATTGTGTAGACGTTTCACTGCCTGAGCACTAAGCCTGGCAGGAGAACAGATAGTGAGTTTGAAAGAAATATTGTAAGGTGCAGATACCTCAGTCAGTATCATCCATTTTCTTAGACACACATTTTGGAGCAAATGAAATCATCATTATAGAATCACAGAATGCTTGAAATTGAAAGGCCCCTCTGGAGATGATCTAGTCCAATCACAATGCTCAAAGTAGGGTCACTTAAAGCAGGTTGCTCAGGGCTATGTCCCCCCTTCTTTCCACCAGTTATGGAGTGACATAGGCACCTGAGTTTAAACATTTAATTCAGATGACATGAATCATATCAACGGTCAATTTCCTTCCACAGCACCATCCAAAGTCAAAAATTAAAAAGAATAATAATCCAAATAATAAAACACTACCTTTTCTCTACCCCTCTGGGTTGAAAAGAATGATTTCCAGTACCTGGGTTTCAAAATATGCAGATATTCTGTTTTTTCTTTGCTTTACAGCGCTTTGCTTATCCTCTTTACTAATGGGAACCATCCTTATGAGATTGCTTATGCTATGGGAATACAATATCTTATCCCACTCCACTTGTTAGCCCTAAACCTGTTGGCTAATTTCAACAAGAGTTAAACTGGAAGAGGCATCACATGAGAATCTAGCACCAACAAGTTTTGTGAAAATCAAGTCATGGCTGATAATGAGGAAAAGGGAGAGGATAAGGAGAGCAGAATTCAGTGTTTACCCATTTTGAGATATAATAAACAACTGACCAGCCTGCCATGAGTACCAGATGTTTGGCCAACACACTGGTAACTCCAACCTAGCTACAGGGCGTGATTGTTCCCTGCCTTGAAAATGGAAAACAAGCAACACAGTAGTAAGGGAATGATATGGAGGTAGGAGAAGCAAGAGAGTTATTGAGCATGTAATAAAGTAGATGGCATCATGGGAACTCAGGGAACACAGAGAATCTGGGGATACTGCAGAGGATGCAGGTGTGGATGAATATAAGATACAATCTATGAGAAGTGAGTTTCAGTAGCTTCATGTATTGATACAGACAGTACCTGATAATCAGGAACTGAAATCCAATTGGCCAGGCTTTAGCCTGACAGTAAATGCCCTCATCGTCAGTTTCTGTTCTCAGTTATAGTTCTATAAAAGCAGAATAGCTCCCCCATTTGTTATTTTATTCCTAGTTATCACAAGGTGACCCATCTCTTTATATTTTCTCACACAATGCATGGTTATGGCAAATTAAAATTCCCATCAAATCACAATACTTTGCATATACTTAGCAGCCTCTAAGAAACCAGAGTTTCACAATGTCATATTCCTACTTGTCACGTAGCAGGCTACCATCTGATTAACATTTTAAGTGTCAGAGTTGCTTGAATGACACATTTAGCAAGACGCAGAACAACTTCATCCATATGCTTTGAAACACTATAAGAGAGAAAGGAGAATTAAGCATAAGAAGCCTAATCCATGGCCAAGACTTTAAAAAGATGGATACCTACTTTTAGGCTCTGAAATCTGTAACTAATCATTTTCTCAAACGAATCAGTTTTCAAAAGAGGTGACAAATCCAGACTATTCCAGATCCTCACGTCCAGAAATTTAATGCAAGGAGAGGAAGCTGATTTGGGATGAGAATCCTTCCCTGAGTTAATTGGCAGGTGCTGACACATGGAATCCTAGTGTAAGCCCTTTCTTTTCATCAGAGGAGTAAAAAATTTTCCTAGCCTGAGAATTATTAAGTGGGAACACATCCAATAAGAAGCACATAAACCAAACTCCATTCAATAAAGGTAAAAATTTTTTTGTTCCATACATATCACAGAATCAATGTGTCTGTGAGTACGTTCTAGGAAACAGCTGAAAAACTTGCTAGTGCCAAGACGAACTGCATCCCCTGCTTTCCCCTCATCAACCAAGCTAGTCGTGTCATCAGAGGAGGTGACCATGTTGCTAAGGCCTGATTTCTCCTGGATCTCCATGCTGACTACTCTCATCACCTTTCTGACTTTAATATATCTTTGGAAACAGTTTCCAGCATTATACATGGATAGCACTAGCTATTAGCATTCCTGAAAGCAAATCCTACCAGTAGAGACCAAAGAAAACAAGGCATTGAGTGCTATTGCATTTTCCATTTCCTTTGGTATCAGGTCTTCTACTCTATTCAGCAGCAGACTCACATTTTTGTTTATCTTCCTTTTGCTCCTGAGATACCTGCAGAAACTTTTCTTGTTGACATTCTTGTCCCTTGCAGTTCCAACTCCAAGTATGCTTGGGCTTTTCTTATCTTGTCTGTGTAGTCTGAGACAGTGTCTCTATATCCCTTCTGGGTCACCTCTTCCTGCTTCCACATCTTGTACACTTCCTTTTTTGTGTTTGGGTTTTGTCAGGAGATCCCTGTTCATGTATGAAGACCCTCTGCTGCTGTTGCCTGACTTTGTAGATGTTGGAATGAACCAAACATGAGCCTCAAGAAAAAAAAAAAATTAAAATATCAACCAGCTATTCAGGACAGTCTTCTCACTAGGATCATATCCTATGGGATTCTTCAGAAAATATCTCCAAACATGCCAAAGTCTGCTCTTCTGAAGTCCAGGGTTGTGAACCTGCTATTTGCTCTGTATTATTCCAGCTAAAATTAAAATTTGTTTTATGCCACAGAGTCAGGCACAGCTATCACATGGACAGCAGAGGGGAAAAAAAAGCACTACGGAAGAGCAACCTCTACCTTACAGTATGACTGATGTGGACATATTTAAATTGCTATAAAAAGGGAGTAAGGTGGGAGGTTGGGTTGGTTCTTTAGGTTCATATTCACTTTGGAGGCTGACAGATCCTTTATATCAAGTTGGTACTGTTATTTCAACTGATATCACAATGCCATGTCCAAGGAGATATATGGCCTCCCTCTAGCTTGACGTCTAAGATGTTAACTCATAGATAACATCTTGCAGCATGAAGCAAACTCAGTTCAACCTCCTAGCTTAGAGCAAGCAGACTATAAGTGCCCTGCAGATTTGCAATAGTTAGCTAACACAAGTTTCAAAAGACATCTTTTAAAACCTGGTCTATTGGTCATTTGTCTTATTTACCTATGAAAAGGGCTACCAGTTTTCCTACCATTTTCTGAAAGAGATGATTGTGATGTAACCAAGAAAGGTTGGATCTGAAATATTTTATGAGAAAGAACTTAGCTGAGTTAAAGCTGAACTGATCACCAATATAACTAAGGCTGGGTTAGCTAAGGAAGAGATAACATCCTTGGCCATAAGAACACAGCGGGGCATAAAACTTCTCTCAAGTGTGTGTGTAAATATTAAATCTGTCACACTCTGAAGGTCATTGCCAGACTCAGACCACAATAAAGTTTCTACCTTCTTTTTTCTTGACTGCCAGACTGCTCACATCTGTCAAATCTAGAACCGATTCTGTTCACTGATGACGAAAGCTGCACTGGTTCCTGTGGGAATACTCACATGAAAATGTGTCTTTTTTTTTTTTTCTTTCAGAAAATCAGATTTTCCTTCAAAACAGGGAGTATATCTCTGCTTTCAGAAAATTATTGTGCATATTTACAAATGACACAGTTTTGCTACCTGGACTATGCTTTCCTCTTTGTTTCTTTTGATTTTGGATATTTGTTTCATTTGGATCTACAGCTTACTTTTACCTTTGAGACTGTGCATCCAACCCAGCTCAAAAAGCTAGAGTTGTTTAGCTCCATGGCCAGCATAATATCATCCCACTCAAATTCTATTCTTCCTGCCAGAGAAAGACATGGGGCCACAGCCATTCTTCCCTATAGTTACATGGGGCTAAGCCAAAAACTGAACTCAGGGGGCTAAAGTTTCCTAGAGACTTAGCAGTCCAGTCATCAGGTTTACTCAGCTCTTTGGAAAACAAATACATAAATCTGATCGCATACTCGTATAATACCTAGGAAAATGTTCCAGTCTTTCAGTGTAAGTCCAAGAGCATATTTGATAATGTTATTTCTGTAAATGTATAATACGTGTTTTTTTCAGCATTTGAGTAATAATATCCATTATACTGTTCTTCAGAGTTCTACAAGGTTGCATTTATTCTTTTTCTTTTTGTTGTCATGTATTTATGTCCTTAACTGTAATAGACATGTTGCATCATATAACCAACATTTCATGCTATTATTTAATAAACAGCCAAAAAAAGAAATGTCAGCAAGGTTATTATATTTTCACATTTCACTGTACCAGTGAGGAGCAATTACACTGCGATCCAATAAAAAAGAACTGCTGTATTAAGAAGCTGAAAATACAAGGTGGCAGCCTAGAAAAGACCTGTATTGCTTTTCTGCAGATAGTGCAACATTATTTTTAAAAAACAAATAATAATTTGATGCATCACAGATCTGAGAGGGGAAGTTAAACCTGGAAGCAAGGTTCACATTTAGGAAACAGCTGTTGGCATTCAAACTGATATGGTTCTGCTTTAGGGAGAAGCAAGGTGAGCCCTGTAGATAGATGGGGCAAAAAAGAGACCAAGGAGTAGACCAGTAAGAATGAGGTTAAAAAGGAAAACAGAAAAAGAAGTGACTGAATGGTCTACAACTGGAAGGCAGAAAAGATGAAAGCAAGTAGGGACATAATTTATTTACCTGCGAAAGACTAGAGACAAAGCAGGACATCTCCACAAATGCACATCTTACCACCTTAAAAAAGTTGCAAAACAGCAGACTGTTCAGATAAGTACCAGTGAAAAAGAACAATGCAATTTTGTGAGTATGAAAGAAGCATCTGAGATTTGTTCTTCTTTTGTTGTTGTTGTTGACTCTTCAGTTTTGCCTATATACGGATCTACTTAAAACGTGTTTATGTTGAGCATAGCTGTTTGAAACTGGGACTCTTCTGTAATGTCTGTAAACACTGCTGAGCACAACAGCCTCCATTCTCTGCCTGGGACTCTCCAATGTTACCCAAAAAATGGTATATACTTCAGGGAAAACTGATTTTTAGAATATTTTGTGTCAGCAAGTATACTGCACAACTAAATGTCAAATACATTGCAGGTCACCAAATTCAGACAATTCATGTGAAGATTTAGGCACCTAAATTTAGGTATCTGCATGAGCCAGAAATTTACCCTTTGATGGTAGCCAATGGAAATCTGGCCAGTACAGATATGGACTCTGCAGAGCTATTTGTCTCTTCTAAGAGCAAATATCTACATCTGGCAAGGTAAATAGCTCTCTATACTCTGTTGCACGACTTGATTAAACCTCCCTTGATTATAATGGGAGCTTAGATGCCTGGTTCAGAGGTTAAAGGTGTTAATAGCAGCCTTTGCATTATAATTAGAGAAAAAGCAGCCCTCTTATGTGGTAGAATTAGACTATTCTATTTCTTTAATGGCTTTTCTAAGGTGACTCCCAGCTGGACTGGCATTCTGTCATGTATCTGTAGATGTCTGAAAAATCCTGCCCTTAGATCCAGAAGTGAATGAGATTACATTGCTCAATTCCTCATTAAATAAATAATGTCTGTTTACTATCTAAAAATTTCAAAATAAAATCAAAAATCACAGTTCAAATTCATTAAAATCATGACTAACAGTAAGTACTTCTGGCAAAAGGAGAAGGGGAAAGGGAAAATGAAGAGTGAGAAAGAAACAAAGAAAGACCTTTCTAGAGCCAAGGCTATTATCGTATCTAGTAAGACAAAATCATCCTTCTGTGTGGATTTTGGGTGGAGTTTTTTAATTCTCCAGTTAGGTTCATTTTTCTGTGTGCCTTCTAACCAGGACACTGAGATGAAGCTGTGAATAACACCAGATCTAGTAACTGCCATAATTTTGCTGACTAGCCACAGGTTTGACTGACAGCATAGTTTATTAGAGCTCAGCAAAAGCATACATGTAAACATACCACAAAGAAAACACACACAAAACCAGTCCAGCTGCAGACCACTTCAGAAGAGCTACTAAAAGCAACTCAGAACAGTCCATTTTTGCCATGCTGTAGTGTCTTCTTCCTTAGTTGCAAAACAAAGCCTGCTGTGAATTTTTCAAGTTACACTGAGTCAACTTGAAAACTTTTTAAAGTAATCTTTGCTTTAAATCAACCTTCAACAAATTGCTATAATTATTTTTCTAGCTGAAACAATTAGTAAATAAATGGAAATTACTTTTTGATGCCTTTCATAATTTCAATCATAAATTCATAAGCCTATTGTTAGTTCTGGCAGCTCATGAATTTTTTCTTCCTCCTTTCTCCCTAAAAGGGTTAGTGCTCCAGTAGGCACTGCATGCTAATCATGTGTGAGCAATTGAGGTTATTCATTTGTCAAAAAGCAGAATATATGAGTGAGGTGGGCTCTAAGGATTTAGGACTGATGTGAAAACACCAAGCTTTAGGTATCTGTCTTCTCCCTGGCACATCACAAGCTAAGTGCTTATTTGAGTCCGACTCAGCTTCTTCAAAAGACATGCTGGTCATCAGATTTTTGTCACTGAGAGATACCTAACCAGATACGTGAATAAAATGAGATTATGGGATACCACATGGTAGTGAACACAGTACATCACAGCTACGACATCGTTGTAATCATGTCAAACTGAATACTAACAAGAGGAATTGTTGTTTGAGGGAAAGGACCTGCTGGCATAACAAGCTGAATTTTGCCAAGTGGTTTTCACTACCCAGAATAAGATTTCCTTTCTCATCCAGATACCTCAAGACGTTTCAGAAGATTATTTCTATCCTTTTTTGAGATAGAGAGAGAGAGGGAGGCAGGGCGGGAGGGAGGAAGCTGAGGCAGCCACTCATCTGGGAAGCAATTTTAACTGACAGTTAAAAAAAAAAAAAAGCTATTATATTTTTATACTTGGAATAAACATTTTAAACTCAACCTTGAGAAACCCTGGAGAGAAGCAACAAATTTAGGGATTTTGTTCTTAATAAGAGGACAGTGTGATCAATATCCAGCTTGCATACCAATGTTTAAAAGTCAGTATGATGGCAGAAGTCTGTCTGCACAGAAATACATCAGCCTATTGGAGTCTCTGGTTTAACACATGAGAGTCAAGAAACTACTCCCTGAAAGAAGTTTCTTTCCTGGATTCCTGCAGCAAATCAGAATGAAAGAGAATCACAGCAATATTTGGACCTCCTGACTGTCTGATACTTCTGGATCTAAAGATATTCTATTTTGAAATTCAGAGAAAATATGTCAGAAAAATCAAGAACATGAACATTAAAAGCATAAATATATCATGAAAACTCAATTTGAAGGATGTTTTACTGTGTCTTACTTTATATGTCTGTCTTCTGTGTTCCTCTCAGTAATGGAAAAACTCACATAATTCAGGAAACTGCTTTCACACAATTTTCAAACAAGACAGAACAAGAAAATCCCAGAAGTCAAAGGAAAAACTTCTCCCAGCTCAGCAGATCCATGTTTCAAGTCACCAGGATAAGCACTTAAAAGACATCAACATCCACACCCAAATGGACAAGGTGTCTGAGCTTCATGTTACTGAGCTATTGGCACACTTCCTTTTTCTTACCTTCAGAAAGGCAAGCCCTTAAGGATTGTAATTTCCATTTTTTCTTACTGTTTATAGCCTTCTAGCCACACAATACCCACATAGCCATAAAAAAAAATAAAGTTCACTCTTGTTACATATACATTTTAATATTTATTTCCCCACACCTTTTCCAGACTAGGTACAGTCAGTGTCCTTACTCAAATTAAAGTAACCCTTTAAGAGCAAAAATTAAGTAAACAAATCAATAATGCTTAATTATTAAATAAAAGCTTATTTTTCAGCTAATGTAGCTGGATCTCTGTCTATCAACATTCTTTCCACAACACTGAGTTTGCTATTTTCAAAACAATCCACATACATTATTCTAGAGCAACCTCAGGGTCTGGTCAACTGGCATTTCCTTCCCAGTCAACCCTCAGCCAGGCAACCTCCCAAGTGTGCAACTCATGTCTCCTGTGTGTTAGGTATGTAGGAGGCATCTCTGTCACTGGTAGCCAACTCAAAAGATTCCTAAAGCATGAATCATTACTTCTTCTTTCCAAGTTTTAGGAAGCCAGGTTGTCTTTCCATATGTACAAAACAGTGCCTTCCTATCCATGCTGCAACCATTTCCATAGGTTGGTTACTTAGTAGGGAGTCTTAGAAGGAACTCAGAAGTAGCTCAAGAGCAAATAGTAAGAACAAAGTGGGCTGCAACTTCCTTCTTTCCAGGAAAAGAGGTTATCACTGATTTCCCTGCTGTTTACAAGATATCCAAGAGAAAATAAGTCATAGTGGGGCACCAGAGAGAAACTAATTCAGAAGGCATCATCAGAAGGCATTGGAGGGAGATGCCTACTAGTGCCTCAAGTGTCAGCCTCTCCCTCTGACCCATGGAAAAGAGTCTTGATTAATCACAGGGGTACCATCTTGCAGAGGTGTGTTGTGATTGTCATAGCTTGTTGTGCTGTCTTATGCAGTGAAGGCTATTCCTTGTCAGCTCCATTTTGGCTGGTGCCCGCTCCTACTTGAAACTTGTATTATGTGTCTGAGAGTGGGCACAGTGCCATGCAGCAGATGGTCATAAGGATAGGCATTCTGGAAAACTAGTATGTACAGATCTAAAGCCAGATTTCTCCTCCAAATAGGAAAACAGTGTAGAGCTTCTGCATCCTTTGTTAGCTAAAGTCATCTCTACTTTAAGTATTCCCAAATACTTTTCAGCACAGTCAGGGTGACTTTTGGGCTTTACTTCAGAAAGATAAATTATTCCTCAGGATGAGGAAAGAGACTATACGGGATGTCTCTATTGCAACACAATAAATTTCTATAAAATGTGTGGTGTTAAGTGGAAAGTGAACTTTTACATGGTTTTAAAGTTCCTCCAGATCATAATTATATGGAGAGAGGAAATTAAGTCACATGTGGAAAACTCAGTTCTCAAGATTTCATCCCTGTTGTAATTATACATTCCACTAGTCTCCTGCTTGCTACATGATATGGCAGGAGGCTTGTCACTCTCAAAGTATAATATTAAGCAGGTTTTTGCTTTTCAGAAGTTGAAATCTAATTTATGCAATGTATGCAAAAGAAAAAAAAAATGTTATTTTCCAGTGACAACGCAATAAAATCTACACACCAATTTTTAAATAAATAGCCATTGCAGGGCAGTTCATGTATCTTCTCCACTGTTAACAGTTCACTTAGAAATATTTTCCAGGAAACTAATCTAAGCTCTTTCCTTCTTTCCCTAGTCTTGCTTTCAGTTTTTCCTTAGCAGCTTATAGCACACACAGTGATTTTCCTGCTCACTGCTTACTGCCATCATTCCTGGCTGGTTTATTGCTTTTTTTTATCTCCTTATTTCAGTACCAGTATAACATAGCTGCTTCAGCAGCAATTGCAGGTTCTGCATGCCTTACAGGTTTTGTTTTCAGTCAGAATGCCCTTTTTGTTCTGCTAGCTGTCTACACTTCACACCACAAATTGCCTCTTTCTCAGACAGATCTCAGTGATTCGATTTCTTCTCCTTTACCACTCTTCTTTGTAGCTGGTCTAATCTAATGTCAGGTTCTTTTGGTGGAAAATTGATTCTGCCAGGCTGTTTTCTGGATTTCCAGGGGCTTTGAAGAGATAAGTATGAGCAAAAAGGACAGTAGAGGAAGACAGGACTTCCAGACATTTGGATCACAAATTTGTGATCATATAATTTTAAGGCAGAAGAGATGGAGCTTTTGCTCCTTTATAGGAGGGTGAAGTCTCCATTTCCAGTGTTAATATTTTTTTATTGAACACATGCTTTCAGCTCCATCAGCTTGTCTACATAAATATAGGCAAAGCAAAGACACTTTCCTGTCTTCCTCAACCAGCATTCCCAGCTCCCTGACCTTTTCAGTGTATGGGAGCTTCTAAACAGTTTGATCATGGGAAAATAAAAAAAAAAAAAAAAAGTGTTATTTTAAAGCTACTTCTAGAAGGTGTTAAAAATCCTAAACTAAGTATCATCAGGTGAGTCTATTAGCAGTTAATTTTAGCAGAATTCATCTGCCTGAACAACTAAAGAAAAGTCTTGTCATTTTTGCATTAAGGGAGTCACATCTAGGAGCCTTGAGAGTTAAGTTTCATTCAGACTGACTAAGGGGCCCCACCATCCAGTTTCTCTGCTTCTGCTGGTTTTGTGGGTTGGAAACTTCTGGGACAGACAAAACTTCAAAATAAAAATGGTAGCACAGCTCTGCATGACACACTAGTCATATCAGAGGATAACCCCCTCTTACCTCCTGGACTATATCCATGACTGGTCTCTACACAAAGGCCTGTGATACCTAACACCAGGCAATGGGCAGTTAGATGCAAAGTACAATATGTGGAAGAGTACATCTTTTTTTGTGGAAGAAGTTATGCACAGTGATTTGCATTTGAATTTAATCACTGAGTGAACTGGAGACCACGTACGTGTGAAAAACATCTTCTTATTGGCAAGTATGCGTTTGGTGGATGGCAAGTTTACTGAGGTTGCAGAGTGGGGCTTTGTGGTGGGTTTGACCTTGGGTGCCTGCCAGACCTACACCCAGCTGCTCTATGAGTCCCTCTCCTCAACAGGATAGGACAAAATAAACGAAAAAAGCTTATGGGTAAGATAAGGATAAGGAGATCCCTTACTGTCAAGAGATAAGGAGATCCCTTACTGTCAAGGGTAAAACAGACTTAACTTGAGGAAAATGTTTTAATTTGTTGCCAATTAATAACAGAGTAGGATAGTAAGAAATAAAAACATGAATAAAACCACCTTTCCTCCAGCCCCATCTTCTTCCCAGGTTCAGCCTCACCCTTGACTCTTCTACCTCCTCCCTCTGAGTGGCACAGGAGATGGTGATCAGGAGCTGATGATCAGGAGCTGAGGACAATTCACAACATTTTATCTCTGTTGCTCCTTCCTTCTCATGCTCTTCCTCTGCTCTTTTGTGGAGTCTCTCCCATAGAGTACAGTCCTTCACAAACTTCTCTAATGTTGGTCCTTCCCATTGGATGCAGTTCTTCAAGAACTGCTCCAGTATGGGTCTTCTCCAGGGGGTACAGTCCTTCAGGAGCAGATTCTTCCAATATGGGCTCTTCAGAGGCTGCAGCTTCCTTCAGGGCACATCCATCTGATCCAGTGTTGGGTCCTCCATTGGCCTTAGGGTAGATATCTGTTCCACTGTGGTCCACTGATCACGACAGAAGGAAAAGGAAGGTTCTCAGTAAATCTCCTCCCATATTATTAGGTATATGGAGCAGGAACCCTCCACAACTATCAGGTGAGTTCTTGTTTCTTTTTCTAGTGAAATACAGCTATCAATTAAAAAAAATAATTAAAAAAATCACTTTTTAAGTTGTACTTTGAAATTATTAGTGTCCCAGTGTGTTAACAATGCCTTTGAACAGGGATGCTCAGTATCTGAATATTGTTAAGAATTTTTGTTTACACTGCAGGTAAAACTCCAAAATTTAAAATCCTTTACAAACTTAAATCTGATCTTTACTGTTCTGTGTAGTAGGATGGGAGAAAGAATGGAGAACACATGCTTTCTTAGGCAGCTCCTGAACTAATGTCCTCTACATGGTAATCTGAAAATGCAGGGCACTGAGCTGGAAATCCATTTAGCTCCTTTCCTTTGTTCCTTTCTCCATTTGTGAGTTTTATCATTTGTAGGTGAAACTGTACAAGATAAGAACTGGAGGAAGTTGGTAGGTCTGCTTGCTTTAGGAGGAACATAACATTCCCAGTGCATGAAAACCAAACCCAAAATCTCACTATACATAAGAAAACAGCAATGCAATGAAACAAGAATGATACAAAAGAATTGACAGAATTCTACCTACAGATTCTCTCCACAAAATCTGAAAGCTGATAAAGTTATTTAGGTTATTCAGAACATGAAAATAGGAGAAAGAACTTTAGAACGTAGAACAGATAGTATATGGGCAAGTAAAATGTAAATCTGGTAAGTATTAAAAAAACCTGCAAAATTACTTTTCCTTCAGCAGTTGAATTAGAAGTCTGTTGGCTTTATCACCTAAGGAAATGAAGCTGCATATCATTACAGACAGATCACTGGAACCTCTACTTAATGCATCACAGTGATGGAAAAAAGCAAATGAGATGTCAGACTGCATAAAAAAAAAAAAAGGGCTGAGGAAGAATACTGCAAAAGTAATGCAATTATGTTGTTAGTTCTACAATACTGGCCACTATTTTTTTGAGATAAATTGCACAGAATTAGAGAGGGCTCAAGAGAAGGGCGTAATTATTAAGAATACATTAAATAAAAGGGAGACAGAGAAGAGTGGAATTGTTTCCTTTCAAAAGGAGTTTAACAAAAGGAGATGAGAAATAATGATACCAAATAAAGGAATGTGATAGAAAAGGTAGATATGGAATTTCTGTTTCCTCTCTCTTTCAATGCAAGAACGAGCTATGGTAACAAAACCAAAAGCTGCCAGAATGAAAACTGATAAAATCCATCCTCTACAGCAGATAATGAGACTGTGGAGCAAATACATTGATAGAGGTGCTACTGAGGTCAAGGATTCTTCAAGGCTGAATGAAATTCAAACGGTTACACGAATTATTGCCATCAAGAATGTCAGAAAGAAGATAAAGCTTCAGTTTTCAGGGCTAAACCCAGTCTCTAACTTCTAGGAACAGGTAGAAGGCTTTCTATAGCAGGCTTCTTTATTTTTGATATAAACTGTATTTCTCATGGCTATTAGTAAGATTCCCACAGTATGGCCAGTGGAATTTCTCACATAAGTCTCTTTCACAGTGTTGTTCCGGCTGCATTTTGGGTATGTTCACAGTAACATGACAGCATTGCAGATGGTGTAAAAGCCTATCTCCAAAAAACAATTCAGTCATCACTTCCATTTTCAAAATCCAGAGATGAGTCATTTCCCTCCCACAGGTGAACATATTTGTGTGAACATCAAGCTCTATAAACTTCTATGTATATCCTCACAGTGAAAAAAATTACAGTAGAGTCCTTCCCTGTTTTGATAAAACTCAGGTTTCAGCCCACCCTTAACCACACTCCAATTTAGCAAGTACTCCGTCAAGCAGACGTAACTCAGAGTACCCAAATAGGTACAACAGACCAACACTGGACTATGGTAAAGGGAATATAAGAAGGAAAGGCTGGTAAGTGAAGGAATGAGAAAAGGCTTCCTTGGAGACAGATAGCACCATATAGAAGTTAACCACATTTCTTAAAGGACCACAAGATCACAAGATAATTCAGGTGGGGAGGAGCCTCAGGTGCCTCTGGTCCAACCTTCTGCCCACAGCAGGGCCAGCTCTGAGGTCAGACCAGGCAGCTCAGGGCTTCATCCAGCTGGGGCTTGAAAACTTCTGAGGATGGAGACAGGGCATGTCACTGCCTGACTGTCCTTACAGGGAATAAACGTGTCCTTAGCTCTAGTCTGACCCTCCCCTGTTTCACTTTATGCCCACTGTCTGTCAGCCCCCACCCTGCACCACTGTGAAGAGCCTGTGCAGAGTCCTCAAGGACCTCCCCATATACACAGGGAGCTGCTGTTAGGTCCCCCTCAAAGTCACCTCTCCTCCAGACTGAAAAAACCTATCTACCCCACACTTTTCTTACAGGGCAAGGGCTTCATCCTCATCATCTTGGTGGCCTCCCCTGAACTCCCTCCAGTTTTTCAGTGTGTCTTGTACTGGGGATCCTGCACTGGATTCAGTAATGCAGATGCCATCTAACAAGTACTGAGTAGAGGGAGACAACCACTCCCCTCGTTTTGATTATGCCACTGTTCACATAGCCCAGGCTGTCACTGGCCATCTTTGCTGCGAGGACTCAGTATAGCTTCACCAAGGGAAATCATGCTTGACCAATGTGATAATTTTTTACAATTAAATGATTGGCTTGCTAGTTGAATGGAGAGCAGTGGTAACTGAGAAGCTGGACATGAGCCACCAATGAGCAGCAGCATCCCAGAAGGCCAATCACATCCTGGGCTGCATCAAAAGAAGCGTGGCCAGCAGATGGAGAGAGGTGATCCTGCCGCTCTACTCTGCCCTGGTGAGACCTCACCTGGAGTGCTGTGTCCAGCTCTGGAGCCCCCAGCACAAGAAGGACGTGGAGCTCTTGGAACATGTCTAGAGGAGAGCCACAGAAATGCTCAGAGGGCTGTAGCCCCTCTCTTGTGAGAACAGGCTGAGGGAGTTGGGGTTGTTCAGCCTGGAGAAGAGGAAGTTCGGAGGGGACCTAATAACAACCTTCCAGTACCTGAAAGGGGCCTACAGGAAAGCAGGGGAGGGACTATTCACAAGGGTTTGTAGTGACAGGATGAGGGGTAGTGGCTTTAAGCTAGAAAAGGGGAGATTTAGGCTAGACATTAGGAAAAAGTTCTTCAATATGAGGGTG
>NW_008600704.1:125699-152136 GCF_000691845.1 Merops nubicus
GGGGTGGACTAGATGACCTTTGGAGGTCCCTTCCAGCCCAGACATTCTGTGATTCTGTGATTCTATGATCTACCCGGACTTCAGTAAGGCCTTTGACACTGTCTCCCCTAAGATCCTCACAATGAAGCAGTTGATGGGTTGGGTAAGCAGACAGTGAGATGAACTGAAAATTGGCTGAATGACTGGGTCAAGAGGGTGATGATCAGTGGCACTAAGTCTAGCTGGAGGCCAGCACCTAGCAGTGTATCCCAGGAGTCAATACTGGGTCCACTTCTGTTTAACATCCTCATTAATGATCTGGATGGTGGTACAGCAAGTTTTCTGATGGTACAAAGCTAGGAGGAGTGGCTGGTACACCAGAGGGTTGTGCTGCTATCGAGAGGAACCTCAACAGGTTAGAGAAATGTGCTGACACGAACATTGTGAAGTTCAACAAGGAGAAGTGCAAAGTCCTGAACCTGGAGAGGAATAACCCCATGGCAACTGTATACAGTGGAGGCCACCTACCTGGGAAACAGCTTTGCAGAAAAGGCACTATGGGTTCTGGTGGACACCAGACTGAACAAGAGCCAGAAATGGGCCCTTCCTGCAAAGAAGGCAAATGTTATACTTGGCTGCATTAGACAAAATATTACCAGGAAGGAGGTGATCCTTCCCCTTTTGCTCAGCACTGGTGAGGCCACATCTGGAGTACCGTGTCCAGTTTTGGTCTTCTCAGTACAAGAGATATGGACATACTGGAGAGAATCCAATGGAGCATCACTAAGATCATTAAAGGACTAGAGAATCTGAGATATGAGCAAACGAAGGCAGTCAGGAAAATTCAGCCTAGGGGAGAGAAGGCTCAAAGGGATCTTATCAATACATATCAAGGTCACCCATCTTGGAGATATTAAAAAGCCAGACAGACATGGTCATCAGCAAACAGCTCTAGATGGCTCTGCTTGTGCAAGGGTGGGTTTGACCAGATGACCTCAAGAGGTCTCTACCAATCTCAACTATTCTGTTATTTTGTAGCTTGTTGCTGGCCCGTGTCCTACCTGATGCTCACTGGGACAGCTGAAGCCTTTCCTGCAGAGCTGCTGACCAAGCAGTCAGTCCTAGCCAGTGTTATTGCAGGGGGATCTTCCTTCTCTGGAGCAGTGGCTGGCATTTGGCCTTGAGGAATCCCATGAGGCTCCCTTTGGACTATTCCTCCAGCCTGTCCTCATCCCTCTTGATAGAAGCCCTGACCTCCTGTGTGGAGGTTTGCAGTTCCTCCAAAACGTGGCAGAAGCAGCAAAACCAGTGTCCACTACAAGAAGATTTTAAACAATTACAATGCCAAAGACCAGCACCAGTGATTCAGACTTCCTGACAGATTTGCCTTGGGGTATTTGAGAACAACCATGTGTTTGGTGCTCAGCTGCCTGAGGAAGGCTCTGCATTTCTACAGTGCTCTTCCTCAGGCTCCAGATATGTCCCATGTGGGTAAAAATTGCATTTAGCAGACACTCTACAAGTTTGAGCTCAGCAGATTAAGTCAGGAAGGGAGCTAGGGGGAAGTATTGTTTGCTGTTTGCATAAATAGCAATATTTTGTCTTAATATGATTTGACAGGAACTGGATTTTTGGTTTAGAAAACCTTTGATACAACAGAAATACAGTAATGACCCTATAAATATGTTTGAGTTGGTATCTGACCTTCTGTTTTTTACCAGACCACAAGAAGCTGTGGGAGAAAGAGGAGTAAGCTGAGAGTAAACTCATCTGTTTAGGGAAAAACTTTAAAAACTTTTGAACGTCTTCTTTCTTGAAGTTGTCAAATTTCTTTGAAATTCCTCACAGACTCTCCACAGAAGCTGTGGATAACCTGGACTAACACAAAGAGGTGTCTACGGTTCTCCTGCTTAGTAGTGGAAATGGCAGCACAGCACTGCAGACTTTTCTGAGCTGTTTTTCACCAGAAAAGCCTGTAAAGCTTCTTCATATCTATTAAGACCAACTGTATATTAAAATTGTGCAAATGTGTCATGTAGAAAAATTTTCACAGTTGTTTCCATGCCAGTTGTCTTTTGTTTTCTTCTTGCTCCAAAATAAAACTATATTTTAAAATTCAGTGTTCTTCCCTTAGCATTGTTTCAGCTGGTGAAATTCGAAGACATCGGTGCAACATGACAACATCTATTGCTACTAATATAAAAATATTCTAAAAGAGTGTATTTCTGTGGCACAACTGCTAATATCTGCTGTACTGTTTTTATACAAACTCATTTTATCCATTATGGTTAGGCCTCTAGCCTTTCTTTCTTCAGCCAGAGGGGTGATAAACTTTAAAGTAGTAGCAGTTTCCTGAGAGCTGAAACAATAGTACCATATGAATTTCACTCCAACTGGATAAGAAGATACTCTGAAGTTTAATGTAAGAAGAAATTATAGAGAACATATAATTATTAGTTAGACTTACTAGGGAACTGTATGCTGTAGAAATTTACAGGAACACTTAACAGCCTGTGAGGAGGGAAAGTGTCCACTATTGTTTACCAAGGCTTTTAAAATGAATTATTTTAAGATAATTATTGCATCTCTGAAAGATACCAGTTATGGCTCCACCATAACTTTATTAGTTTTCTACAGGTGAAGTTCAGGCTTCTGCCATAGTGGTGGAAACACAGAGAATATTTTTAAGACAAACCAATTTATTGAGATCTCTGCATAGGGTAATACTCTCAAGAGAAACTGGATCTCTCAGATAGGATGATCCGGTGCTGTCTGGCTAGTGACAGGGCTCTGCAAGGGTCACTGCAGCATCTTCTTCAGCTGGATCATGTGAGACACCTAAACTGTAGTCACGGGGCCTTTTTATATCCAGCTACGGTTGTACTTCACCACACCCACACAAGCCAGGTCCATTGCTACTGATTTTCTTCAGCTGTGTAAAAGCTTTTCCTGTATTAAGTATGTACAAAGGAATTTTCTTTGGGACCATTCATGCATGCACAGAAACAGTTTTTACTCACCAGTCCAAATAGGACCAAATGTACAGTTTGGTCAATTCTGGTGTGGGAATGGCTTCAGGGAGTCTCTGGGAAGGCCAGAGTCATCACTCGGGATGTTTCTCAGCATGCCAGGACAAAGCAGTGGTGTCTATTGGTTGGTCTGTGTGCAGCAGCACCTGCCCAGGGGGAATCTGCAGGACTGCTCAAAACCCAATTGGTCAAATGCTTCATAGAGAAGCCAGTAGGAGGACAGCTGAGCACTTTGTCACACTTCAGTCCATTGAACCAAACCAGTCCAATGTCTCCTCTATGCCCAGACTGGCTGGGGAGTTCCCGGCCCCCCGGGGAACTAGTGGCAAAGTGCCCTGGAAGTGCAGGCAGGCAAGTCCCCGCTATCCCTGCCACAGTTATAACTACAGGGCAGACTCCAATTCCCTTTCTATGTCAGACTTACAAGTTAATCCTGTAACACTTGCTACAGTAGATATATTTGGCAGCCAGAACTTCAAAGGAAGGCCTGAGATCAATATGTGAGTCTTTCGTCAGACACAATCTACTAAATTACTGTGGTTCACGCACAAATTTCACATTTCAGTACTACAATGGCATTTGGCCCCACTCAGGATGCTTTGATGTCTCAGGTTCTGTTCAGGTTTATTTTTTCATTTTTCTGTGATGATGAAATGCAGAAAATATGTTACCCCAAGATGAGCCCATTGCTGCTGCTCAGAGAATATCTATTTGCTTATGCTGATGCAAAGAAAAATCAAGTAAATATTTATCAGTTTCCACAACAATGTAAAATGCCATTTATTTCCCTGCATAGGAAACAAGTACTTCTTCTCCCTCCATTTTTATTTGCCTTGTTTCTTTTGTTCGATAGCTTATGCATAATTTCACACCTGCATAATTTCTGAAGAACTAGGATTTTGCTTATCAATTTAAACAATAAAGACAGACCGCTCAAAGAAACATGCAGGCAGCCATTTCACAGGCTGAAGGGGCCTGGGCTGTTTAGTCCAGCAGACATTTCCTTTTTGCAGCCTGCCGAGAAGCCTCGTACTCTTAATAATAATGTTAAAAGATTCACAAAGCAAGTGTATAAGAAACCACAAGAGATGAGATGAAGAGTACAACGAATTTAATTCAGTAGAGAAGCACAAACTGTGAGAGTTTCCTGTGATGAAGTAAAAGTTTCTTCTTAGAAGTCCTTCAAGTGTAAGTGTGATGTCTGTTCTCTCTAGTCAAGTCTGTGTAGTGTACAGAGTTGGTGCCCAGTCAGGCACAGCACAGACTACATGCAAAACTTCCTGATGGGGTCCTACCACAAAGCCTGGTGGTAGCTCTTTGGGAAGGCAATCAACATCCAGACATGGAAAACAAGCTTTCTTCATGTCTCATGCCACTGGAAAGTAAGTTCTGGTGCACACCCAGTGATGCGGATAGGAAACAGATGATTGTCAGACTGGAGATTAGAAGGAGATGGATCACTCACAGAGAATGAACAAGGCAGCTCTGCAGTCTCTCCAAAGATTTACTGTTGCATAGACATAAAGATTCAGATAAGTGCCTTTCCTTTACCAGAAATAGGAATTATGCTGATAGAAACAGGCTTCGTCCCAGACTGAATATAGGGTTCATCTGTCCATCTCAGCTCTGGAAAATTATACTGCCATTGGTACTAGGGCAGGAGGGTTCTGAAGCAGGAAAGTAATACCAGGCAGCAGGGAAGAAAGGACACTCCGAAAAGCAGCTGTGCTCCCAGGCATCAGCTACCCTGACATTTGCCTAACAGCTTGCTGATATTGCACATTGTGTGCAAGACCACGCTCTTCAGCTCCCAGCTGAGTATATTTGATGCAGTGCTGTTTCTCCAAGGGCTTGTGTCACCTCAAAGAACTGAGTTTACTCCCCCAGATTCAGGGTTATTGCCAAAGGGTGTTAAACATCTGAGCAGCTTTGGGCAGGAAAGTTCAGCCTTTGAGACACTCTCCTGTCTATCAGTCTTGTAAAGCTGTCTAGACTGTCCCAGGAGAGGAGGTGGAAGTGTAAATCAGATATATGTGTAAATCTGGAAGTGTAAATCAGATCCTATAAGCATGCCTATGCAACGTGGTATAGGGGAAAAAAATTACACAACGTTACCAAGACAAAACCCTAAAGACCTTCTTAAAGCTCTGGCAAGAAATTAATTTTTCCTTTGTTGGAATTCAATAAATGACTGAAATATTCTAGGAGCTGTGTTCAACAGCTCCACAGCTTTGATACAGTGCAGCTAATACCGTGCTGAAATAGGATCATGACATACAATAGCAGCACAGCACAGCGCATGAGGCTAGGTCATGCACTGCAAAATAATTTATGCAAGGAGAAGCACTGGCTGGTACCATGGAGGTAATTATGTTTATTATCTGTGAACCTGTGGTGACAGCAAATGTGCACTGCAATAGCTATATCTCACCAACACAGTAGTCACCCCCACTGCTGATGTAGTCACAGTCATTTTCTGAATTACAACAAAGTAATATGTGAGGAAAGTTATTAAACCTGCTAATGTAACAGTGCTTGGTACATGGCTTTAATATTCTATTATTTATTATCTTAGTTTTTTTGCAATAAAAAGCCTGAAACATCATTTCCCTACCAAGGCTTCAGGCTGTGCCTGGGTTTAATCTGTTCCTGTGGGAACGGACGATTGAACATTTCAGTTTAACACCTGACAGATCCGAGTGCTGTTCCATATCTTGAGACCACAAACTGGCTACAGTTTTTTTGGTTCTGTTTTTTTTTGTGGTTTGTTTGTTTTTAGTATTTTGTGGGGTTTTTTTTGCTTTTGTTGGTTAGGCTTGGTTTGGCTTTGGTTTTTACTTTTGTTTTTCAGAGATCCAGTGTCATCTTTAAGGTAACCTAGTGCAGAAATAATCGAGCTGTACCACAGGTTTTTGGATTAGCCTTTTTATGGAGATGCTTTCTAGAAGAATGAAATTGAACCTGCAGGAGATCCATGGCAATGGCTTTAAACCAAGCCTTATTTTAGTTCTGTAATGCATTTTCTACTAAGAAGAGAAATTAGGTCTTGGTGAAAAATTATTAGATAAGGATTTTTGTACAGAGTTATGAAGATCAGACTAAGTGATATGGATACTCCTGGGGCAAGAATCAATGAGGATGTCGAAGCATGTGCTATTTTTGGGCCGTGTTCACATCAGCTGCTGCTGCAGCCACCTCCCCAGCCAGGGCTGCTTCTCTGGCCCCTGACAATGAGCAGGCAGTAAACAGGCAGGGCAAGGGATTACAAACGGTTCCATAGCAGATAACTTCCCTGCTGGCCCACTAGCCAAGTCAGAGGGAAAAATCAGCCTGTCCTCAAGGCACCAAAACTTCTGATACCTCCTGCTGTACATTAGCAAGTGAATTTGTATTCTGGACTTTATTTTGCTTACGATATTTTGCCATTATGCAAGTCAGCTCTTTGGACAAGATTTCATGAAGTGCTGCATCAGACTCTCCAGACCACACACAAAGCCGTAAAACCAATTTTCCCTTTGGCACCTCCCATCTTGCAGTACCATTTTGAAAGTAGCTACCTGTGACTGGAATTCTGTTGTCAATGTTTTCTCTTCAAATACTGATGTGGTTTCCTCCTCATTGCTCTAATATCTGCAGAGGCTCATGGTATGTTAAATTTTCCACTGGCTGAAGCCACATCTGATTCATATTCTTTAGCTATTTTTTTCACTTCACCCAGGTACTTCCCCTCTATCATTTTTTTCAATCTCTGAGTACGGCAAGGAACAAATTTTTATGTTTTCACCACTGTAAAAACGAATTCTCTATGGAAATGTTTTGTTTTGTTTTGTTTTTGCAGAAATGGTCATCAAATATATCAAACTGAAAAAAAAAATCTGTGCAGTCATAAGCCATTAAAAAAAAAAAATCAAGGATTGTCTTGGTCTGATTATCCAGTAAGTAATAAGGAAGTCAACATATAAATAAAAATGGAAATAGTGTACATATATTTGGTTTCAGTTGCTACAGAGAAATTTGAAGAAAAATCAACTCAACTCAACAGGGGCCATGCACAGAAAAGAAAAAAAAAGGTTAAATTACGAACAACATTTTCCTGTGTGAAATGGCAAAAGAAGCTGCATTAAAAATCAATGAATCTGCACAAAAGATAAAAGCACTTGTTTCTTTTCACCAGGAAGGCAGACTTCCCTGTATTTATGTCATTCTTCCCATTACTTTTCCTCTGTCTAATATGACTATGGAATAGTCTTACCATGGAACAGACTTTTCCTCAATTACTGCCTATATTGCTCCTTCTCACCCATTTTATTCCCTAACCTCTGCAATAAAAGCTATTAAAAAAGTTCATAATAGTTGTGTATACTTTAACCATGGTTATTTGGATCCTTCTCCGCTCTTTTATTCAATTAATTTGTTTTCCCAGCCTTTAAATAAATATTTCCTTCTGACCACATTTCCGCAACATATTTCTCCTTCTAAGATAATTTTCTTCTAAGTTCACTTTTCCGTTTACATCACACCATCTACTGAGGTGTGTGGGGAGAGAGGAGGAATTCGCAAGGACAGCTAAAGTGCAATCACTGAGTCACTTCACTCATCTATTCATTTCTGAGTGAGATCAAACATTTTCCAAAATTGACTACCTCGGAGCCAATTAAGGAATTAAGTTCCTAACGGTATGGAGTGACATTGAAAACTGCAGCACACGGATTAAAGAAGGAATGCATTTTCATGGCATTAATTATTTACATAAGGGAAGAAAATGAGCAATGGGACTGCTATGATTAAGGCAGAGAAGTTCTCCCTGAGCAGTGAGCTGAGCTGCCTGCACTCATTAACAATGAAGGCTGTAAAGAGTATCTTGCACTTTTCATGTGTGAATAGTAGTGAAGTCCAGCATTGTATTTTGCAGTGACCTCTGGGTAGTAGCTCCTTGAATCCTCTTTAATGAAACAAATACTGTGGCGTTAACCATTTATTAGAGAGGAGGGACAGCGGAGTGGAAAGTGGCTTTCAGGAAAAAAAAGGTTTGGCTTTCTCTCAGTGTTTATTTTAAATTACTGCCTTTGTATCCAGGAGTAGCAGTAGAGCAGAGTGCTGCCTGGGAGCAGGCAAGCCATCACGCTGCCTCCGCTCCTCCCGCGTTGCTCAACTGTCCTGTTGCTATGTGTTGCAACGTCCCTGAGGTCCTTCCAATGCCTCAACAGGTCTCCAGGGCCTGTGGGGCTTGCGTGTCTGCTGGCCTCTCTGGGCATGCATGTATAAGAAGCTTTGCTGGGTTGGTCTGAAAGTTTGTATGGACAGTACTTTGCTCAAAGGCACACTCTGTGTGCAGCAAAACAGGATTTTAAAGAAAAATCATTGTTTTATGCAAGCACATGCGTATCCTGACTTATTTCCTAGACACACGATCTTTCTTACACTGCCCAGGAAGAGGCATCAAAATGAAAAGGTAAGATGTAGCATTAACCAGACTCAGCACCCTGTAGCATTTAGAAACACACAGGAAATCATAGCAGCTGTGGCAATTAGAACTCTCTTAATGTACGAAACTTATTTTTAAAGTGAATTGGGTGTTGCTACTCTTCTGATTTAATGAATTGTCTCCTTTGGAGTTGCTCTACATCTCCAAAACAAACAAACAAACAAACAAACAAAAAAAACCCAAACCAAAACTGTAAAGAGCTCTAAACCAGATGAATAAAGAATAAACAAATAAATCAAGCTGTGGCTCCCCTGATGGAGAAACAAGCCCTAGTCACAGCCCACTGCTGCCACAAGGTGAGGAGCACAGGAGTGGGGACTGCCCAAGCCTGCTGCCTAATCCCTTCCTTGGGGTGAAGTTCCACCCACATCATTGGCTTTCACATTCTGTAGGGGATTTGTCTTCTTTGACACTGTTTGTTTTCGTGTTTTCATACACCATTCCCCATGCTTCACAGAGCAGTCTGTCCTTGCCACAGAAATGTGGTGACATGCAGTGAAGACACCCACTAGCAAGTGAACACCATGCGTGGCCATTAACAAAGGCTCCTGTCGGCACTTAGCTGGTATTTTTAAAGATTCAACAAGCATTTTCTCCTGCGGGCTTTGTTCTGCTAGGAAACTGCAATGTCCTCAGGGATAAAGATATTGATCACACAGTGTTGTCAGGTGCTACAAAGCCAGAAGAGTCTTGGCATTGACTGACTTAGAAAAGGCAATTTGAGACCATTCCTGTTGTGAGTATGCCACAGGCTTGGCTGAAGGCAGCTGCTCGTACTGCTTTGTGACTGCCTCCCCTCACCCCAGACCTTAGCATAAGCAGCAATGCTGAAACCTTCCTGTGATCACACCACATCTATTGCAGTTCTTCAGCCTCCTTTGTTCTGAGGCCCCAGGCAGGAGGCCCATGGGCTCACCACCCTTTAGTCACATCAGTTGTGCTCAGGAGTATGCTTCAGGTGGTTAAGAGTTGCTTTCTCTGCTTCCAGATCACGTTGTGAAACCACTGCAATTCATTCACTGCTTCAATGTGATGTATGTTGAATGATGGTTACCACAAAGGTATGCTCCTGTGGCCAAGAGAAGGCCAGGGAGTGCTCTGCAAACCTCCAGCACCTGCCTCTGCCCCCTCCACCTGGGGTGGCTGCTGGATGCTGCACAGGGATGGGGAATCCAAATGCCACAATCTCTCTGGGTCTCTGCCATAGTAGCACTTAAGCACGGTGGATCTGATTAGTAGTATGGGAAAATCTTGAGCGATTTTGTTACCGATTCGCAGATAAGTAATTGATTAATGAACTTGTTAAGCTTTTATAAATTATCCTAAAGCTAAATATGCCATCCTTCTCTGACTACTATATATTCACTTCAAAAAACTGTAATTAAGACAATATTGATTTACCACACACTTCCAGTGTCACAGATCAGCTATCCTTTACAAAAGCTCCTTTTGTCCTGGAGCATGCAAGAGACAGACAAGTTACACAGTTAATCTATATTACAGTTCTTGGAGGTAGTGATATTTTATATACAATTAAAATTTATTAGGTCTTGATTTTCCAGAGTGTCTGAGGAATCCATAGCCTTTTCTGAGAAAGAGAAGAATTTTGCTTGATTCCAATATGAAATAAATCTAAGCCAAAAGCAAAGAATAATCCTTCCTTTCTCTACCAATAATCTTCTCTTTATTGGCAGAATAAACCCTTTCTTCCTCTCTTGAATGCCAGCACAGACATCAAGAGGTAATTCTTTTCTCCTTAAAAAACACAGTCTCCAATGCTCAAGCTGATTTTAAACCTCTGCTTATCCTGGAATTCAAGATTATTATTACTGCTATTGATGGTTTTTCAGCAGCAGATTTATCTAATAGGCTGCAATATTATTCTTTCATAATTTAAACAGAAGCTCAGCACTTCCTGGTAACAGATTTCTGAATCATTTTCTACAGGTAACAGCAGCATCCCTCTTCTTCTTTTACCTTTATGAAGTCCTATCTAGCCTATCTTATACTCCATCTTCTTCACCCATCTTCTATTTTTTTACTAGACTGTTATTTAAGATGCATTTGTGCTCATTTCAGTTTGAGATCAGTTCTAGATTCTAGCTTAGGTGTGGTTTAATGCATCATTATTGGAAGACACCATTACTTAGCTGTGTACTGCTTTATACATAGATGTAATCAGCAATAAAACAAGCCTCATATGTAATACAAAACACATAGGTACAAATTTAAATTAACACATTTCCATGTTTTTATTATATAGTCAAAATTTACTGTGTAGGCTTCTCAAAGACTTCAACTATCCCAGTGTTTTTTAAAGTCCTTTGAAATGGAAATATTTAGTATTTGTACTGTCTATGGGTTCAGTATACTGAAGGTTTTTTAAATTAAGACCTAAAAATCTCCCATGGAGAACTTACTACGCATGTACCGCTTGCAAGAATAGCTCATTTGGAAATAATGCTGTTGAAATAATACACAGTAAGGGCAAAACTGCACAGTTTGATACTACGCTTATAAGAACGAAGTTTTAACAGAACCTGTAAAAATGCAAGTGTCCATGTCATCTGAAACATGACAGCTGCACTTTTGAACACACAGTCAAGTCTCTTCTTCATCATAATAGCCAGGTGCAACGTATGAGGTTCTTAGGAAATCCCCTTTTAGAAATAAATAATTGCCAGCTCACCACAAGTTTGCAATGAAGGAGGCAACTCGGAGTATGGAAGGGGGAATCTGCCTCTAATTTATAAAGGTAATAATATAAGAAGAAAATGTGGCTCTGGCTCCAAACTGGGCTCTCTCACCTCAGACGCTGATGTTTATATTGTTGGAGAAGTAGCAATGGAACATTTCAGAGCATTTTCCCAATGCATTGAGCATTTTTGTTTCTGTGTGTTAGTGAGAGAGCTGGAGAAGCTCTGAGTCCATTTGGGGGAAGAATCTATTAGAGGCTGGGTTATCTAGCATAAGATGTCTTGTTGGTATTCTGATAACACAGTGCTTAGTAATGATAATGGAAAATCAAATCAACTTCTCTAACACTTTAGTGTCTTCAGACCTGAAAGAACTGGACAGGTCAGAAACTGTAAATGCATCAGGTACTCAAGAAAGAGAGGTGAGAAATAAAGCAAAACAATTTGTCATAACTAATTATTCAGCTTAGCACTTCCCAAGGCAAACCCTTGAAAGGAAAGAAAAAGAAAACAAATACATAATATTCATTCCTAAAACCAGAGTGAACTATTTATAATTGTATTGAAACAAGTAAATAACATCTATAACAACTGGTATGAGCTGCCCTGAAACAACTGAGGTATGTGGCTACAGGTATACTTCTTACCTGCCACATTGAAAGGCTTGTCCTTATTTGAGCTAGAACAGAACTGATTCTGTCCAGTGATTTTACTTTTCAGCTAAGTCTCCTGTAACTAACTCTACTTTCTGAAGTTAATGGCAGTGAAGTTTTCACAGCTAGGGTCTGCTTCTAGAAGGTAATGCTTGTTGTTAGTTACTACCAAGGACTGATGTGCAGAAAGGCTCTTGCTTATGCTGGCTCCTATGCAGACCAAGGCCACTGCTAAACCTTGTGTACCGTGTTGAGAGTGCAGAAAGTAAAAGGCTGCACCTGCAGGGAGGAGTGGACAGGACAGGTGAGCCTAAACTGACCAACAAGTTATTCCATCCTACATACATCACATTCGGTATAAAGCTGAAGGATCACAAGGGTCAGGCTCTCTTCTTCAATGGCTGGCATCCAAGGAAGACTCCATCCATTGTTCTGCCTTTGACCCCGATCTGTGTGTTCCTGAAACCAGCTCTAGAATCCAGCTCCTGAATCCAGTTCCCACCTGCCACTGAGTCCAGTCTGGGACATCCCTAGTGCCTGCCCACAGCATCAATGGTGACATAATTGCCACTTGTGGGGGGGGCATTGGGTTCAATATTGATTCTGTATATATTTGTACACATTTCATTTTATTGTTACTGTCTTACTGAAGCTGTTTTAGTTGTCGTTTCCAAGCCATACGTGTCTCCCTTACTCCTCTTCTCCTCCCATTTGGGAAGAGAGAGGGGTTAATAGTGAGCATCTGTCATTTGTCTGCTGGCCAGCCCTAACCTTTGACAAGGCTGTTGTCATCAGTGAGGGGCCATTTAAGTTTTATGAAACTCAGATCTGAGCAGCCACATGCTGCCAATCACAGAACTTTGTGACAGGGAATTGCCAATAACATAATCAAGAGACTTTCTGGCTGAAGAGCATTGCACTCAGCTTCCCATTCCACTGCAAGACTTCCTAAATACCATTGTTTTCATGTGCAGTGTAATAAACCCTGACAGCTCCAGACAGACAACTGAAATAAAAGCAGTATTTGTTCTTTCACTGCCACATTAGGACAAGCAGTCTATCTGGCTGTGTGCACTGTAGTACTGTGTTGATTTTCTGAAAGTATTTACAATAAGGCATGTTATACAAGAAGTAACAGCTAGAGCAAGGCACTGTTAGTAGCAGAAATAACTGAGATGGGAGGAAAAACTGCAAATTATATAATATGTCTATTTCCAGGGACTTAAAGAGACATTTTTAGGGTCAAAGGAAATAAATCAAATAATAGCTCTGTTCTACTTCCTCATACAAGTACTCAAACCATTATATTATTCAAATTTCTTTAAATATTTCTCTGGACCAGATGCAAAGCTTTATTTTATCATCTGTGAATGTAAAATTAATCTTGTGCACTGATTAAAAAAAAAAAAAAAAAGACCTCTGATCTTAACCTGGTCAGCTAGTTTTGCCTTCAAACAGTATGATGTTTTTGTCTGGGACATAAATTATAACCTCAGGATGATGTAATTAATACAGTTGCCTGAATACAGTGTCATTTTATGGCATCTGTGAGATCAGCACAGCTTGGGTAAATATTGCCCGGGATCTAGAGAAGTCCTGTAGCCATTTAGGAGCTAGAGGTCAAGCAAGGTGAACTAGGGCACCGCAAAAGCAGAAAAGGTCTGTGTTTAGGAAGCTGAACCAAGATGCCTCACACAAATGTTGATAAATAGCTTTCTTTCTCACATTTTTAACTAAAGTCAGGAGTACAGGTAATGGCTGATGGTCCTTCATCTGTTGATTCTAGAGCCACATAAAACAGGAAAACACACAGAGCATCACAACCTGGATCTGTTGAAATACACACTAGATGGCAACTCAGCCTTTTCTATCTCTTGGCTATCTTCTCAAGCTGCATCACTTTCTCCCTCCTTAGCCTAACAGGGCAGGAAGCAATGTGAGCACTGAACATTTTTGATGGTGCTATATTCCCTATTCAAAGCCATACTATTGCATCTGGCATACTTAAAATGCTTTTACACATGCTCTTTAAAAGATGCATGGTCTGCTGGAAAAGAAACAGGTTAACTAAATAATTACATTTCCCTTAGGCTTTACCTTGTTGTCAGTCACAGGAACACACTAATTTCCAAAATGCAAATAATCACAATTACACACAGCATTCCAGGCATGATCCCAGGAGTACCTTATGCAATGATGTTGATATTTCCCTGCATCTATCAGAAACATCTCTTATGGTTACATTTGATTTTTGCATATGACATTAGTGCCTACAGTCATACACTTCTGAGCCAGTACCCTTCTATCTCTTCTTCTTCTGTCATTTCTAAATTATGAGCTTCCAGTTATTACAGGAAAACCTGCAATTAATCCTGGCACACATTACTTATCCTTTCATCTGGCATCTATTTTATGTGGTCTGAAGGCCACTCCATTCTTCCCTTTCATTTGGCTCTTGCTGTGTTGATAATAACTCCCAGTTTTGTATGACCAACAAGTATAATTTCTTCTCCATACTAAGGTCTTTAATGAAAATACTGAATCAAAGAGATCTTCAACTTCAGTTTCTGATCTGCTTAGACTGTGCATCTCACATATGCCTATATCTTAGGAGGCTAGTGAAACAAAATTAAAGTCTGTGATATACTCATATATGTAAAGTGAAGAAAATAATTTGTCAGTGTAGTCTTATAGGAATAGTTCCTTTATTTGGTACTATTACCTAATTTTCTCTGCCTTTCTAGTGAAATCAAGTAGGGATACTACATGTAAAAAAAACCTTAAACAATCTTTTTTTGCTTAAAGATGTTATTAACAACATCTCAGACTTAACCCCACAATGCCTGTGCTCCAGGTACTCAGGTAGAGTAAACACATGACAGAGGGTTTTCCCCACCAAGACGACTAAAGACCCCCATGTTTTTCTTGCAGCACTGATCTTGGCCCACCATTGAGTCTTCATTTATTTCCTTGGTCCGCATGTTCTTTTTTTTTCCTAGGAACAGGGAAATTTTTGTGAAAGATCGCATGACTGATCTGAGTGCTGAGACATTTCAGGACTGAAGAATCAGCAGAGGGCTTTTCCTGCTCCAGCTTATAACCATTTTGGTCTAAAATCCTTATGTTGTATGCTTGCTCCCAGAATACAGCCCATCTCTTTTCCTTTAGACCAAACCTGATGTCCAGTCCAAATATTAATGATATGTTTCTAGTGCGTTATACTATCTCCTCCTGATGCTGGTATTTCAAATTCTCTTCTTCTCATTCTTCCCTTACCCTACAGATCCCGGACTCTCTTCTTCCAGTGTCTCCCACTATGAGTCCTCTGGTATTCTCTCCCAGAGTTCTGAGACCAGGATTTGTGGCTTCCTGAGGTGACAATACCATGCAGATCAACAAATTCAAAATCAGCTGATGAATCTATCCTCCATCAGCTTTTCTAATTGTTTCTATTTTAGTCTCTGAAATGTTCTGTTTGCACCCAGAGTCACAATTTGACTACATATTCTATGAAAAAAAGTACCTTCTGTTGCATTACTAGCTTTTAAACTGCTGCCTGTAACCTTATTAAACGCCCTGTAATTCTGGCATTGTAAGAGACACAGAATAATAATTTTCTATCCCCTTTCACCATAGTATTCAGAGATCTTTGTCATCGTCATATCTTTTAAGACCTGGGCAATTCTTGCCTATTTAATTTCTGGAAGGTGTGCAACAGCTGTCATAGTTATTATTGTCCTTGTCTGTACCTTTTTTAATTCCTATTGTATCCTTCTGTACTGGAATTATCTGGACCGTGTACTGGCATTAAGCCAAAGGCTTTCCTTACATTCATACACTTACATAAATGAGCATTATTGGACAAAGTGAGATCTCAAAATGCAGTGTTAACAGAAGAGTAACCATCCCAGCTAAAAATACTCTGAGAATTGTCTTTATCATAATTTCCTGGCTGACAGACAGTTTTTCCCACATCTACTGTGGACCAGAACTGACTCCCACATACCAGAGTTATTCAAAATCCCATCTAAACATTCTGGCATAATTTTCTGGAATAATGTGAAGACAGGAATAGCCAAATTATCATTTTCTTTCTTGGAAAATGTTAATCAGGCTTAAAGCCAGCTGTGGCAAGGGCAAAAATTCCTGAAATTTTAGGATGGGTTAAACCTTCCTTAGCTTTAGCTTTAGCCATATAAAAGCCAAGCACATTTGGTACTGAAATGTCAGAATCAAACTCCCCTGCCAACATTTTGAATTAATTGAAATTCCATTTTCTCCCAATAACACACTGCACAGAAAAATATTACAACCAATTCTAGTTAATGGTCTTCTGTAAAAAACAGCAGAGCAGAATGAGTCATGTTCTCAGTTGGGGATATAGAAAAGATGAAGAAGGAATGAAAAAATGGGCAGCGTTTGTAGGGTTGATGACGTTACAGTGTGCTAGTTTCCCTTGTTCTTGCGTTGGTAGCAATGAGCTAGTGTCAATACTTCAGTTTAATGCCACGTGTTTTCTAACTCTGTTCTCCAGGACTGAAATGTGGTTCTGCTCTGTTGTTCTACAGAACTGAGAACTGAACAATCACTAGAAGAAATTAGCCATTATAGTATCACCCAAACCAGACGTTTTCTTCCCTACAATCTGTTAAATTTCTTAGAGCAGCTCTACATCAAAACTCCAAAAGCAAAGGGTTTAGTAAGGTTTTTACATGGGAACGTCAATGGAAACCAGAGCTTACGTGTCAAGGAAAATATACAATGTGTATTTAAGCATCTAGCATTTTGTTACAGCATATTTTACTAGTGGTTTGTTTGGTTTTTTTTAACAATACTTTTGAATTTGTGGTATAAGGTGAGGTTTGAGAACTAGGAGTGAAAGGAGGTTCTTTCCGCAAATATCTTCATTGACTTTTTGGACTGCTTCCATTGAACTGGATTTTAGTATATTTTAATTCTGATCACCATATGTAAGCTGTCAACAGAAAAAGGGAAAATTTCAATGATTCATCATGACTTTTAATAGGCTTTTGCATGATTTATTGGTGTAAATATACTGTAAATAACTGGTTGGACATTAAAGGGCAAATGAAATGTTTTTTCTTTAACAGACAATTTGGAAATGAACAGTATAAATAGAACACAGTCATCACCACTGTATTTTATGTCATTCCAATCTACTGTCAATTTCTTTTCATATACAAATTCAACTTTTCTGTAGTCTTGAATACCTAGAAATCTTGCATAACAAAACATGTTATTTACACTGTGAATGACTCACAAATAATTACAAATAAAAAGTACACAAAATGATTAAAATGTATCATTACATGAAAAGCGAGGAAGATATAGCAGATGTTCTGATTAACTACAGATGCTTACATATTTGTACATATATTTCTAATCTGAAATCACTAGATGACTACGTGATGATCTTGATCAGGAATACTCGTTCTTATGCCTGCACTACTGGAGAGGAAGCAACATTTCCAGACATAATGAGCCACTTAAGAAACACTTAAGAAACTGCATAGGATGAAAAGTGGTCATTTTGGAGAACAAAAATAAAATATTTGACATTGTAAAATATAAGCAATTTAATTCATGCCATACAGATACATTGTATATTAAACCAATACTGTAAGATGGCATTTAAATAAACCATAACAGAGCTATAACATTTTAAAAATAAGCAATTCACATGGCATCTGTATCATAAAATAGCAGATGTACAATATTATTTACATTGCAAACCTAAGAGATAATAACCCCATGAAAACGCAGCAAACAAATTGTTCAAATCATTGATCACAGACCTGATTCATAAAATGTGTAAGAATGGGTGTAGAGTATATGGAAAAATAAGTCCTTAGATATCTGAAATGCTGCATTAGATACTGGGTGTGCGACTCCCACCTACAAGCACCCAATGAGGTATGGCTGCAGTCCCACCACCCCTCCTCACGACGATTGCAGAAGGCCTGGCCAAAGCACACTTTGCATGAGGCCCCCCCCAGTTACATGTTAGAAGTTACCTGTTCACCTGAGCACGTGCAGGACTGCAGTCCAAATGGCCCATATAACCAAGCTTTAGGTCCAAATGCAGGTCAAGAGGAAGTGCTGTCTTGTTCCTACATGGAGTGTGTTACACACCGACATGCTGGACTATGGTTCTGTTTACAGGCTGTGTGTTTCTCAGCAAATATAACGCTTGCAGAATCAGACCACTAATGGTTTTGTACAGCAAGGAGTGCAGGACATGGTTTCAATGCTTTTTGCACAAACAATGACTCCTATTAGGTGTAATATGAGTCACAAGGTTTTGCTTTGCAAGGGTTATCAGGAGGTAGGAAGTCCACAGTTGTTCAGAACACCTGGTTTCTGGCATGGCAGTACTGACCAAGGTTTTGACTGTGCTGCAATAATCCACTTTATTTGTGAAGATTCAGGACCACCACAGATTCACTGTAACATTCAAAGTTCCTGCCACAAAACCTTGCTGGAAAGTCAAACCTACTTTTCAAGTCCCAACAGATTTTGGATATTGACCATTTCAGCAATGAACCTTTAAAGAACAGTTATTAAAATGGACAGTCACCTCCTGCCCCATGGCAGTATTAAAGCTACTCAGTACAAAATTTACCTGTGGAAATGCAGGTACAACTCCTATAAGAGGGATGATCAGCATCAACCACTGCATTTGAATGGTGTTAGTTTCAGGTGGCGATGGCAAGGAAAGAGGTTTAAGAGGCAATGAAGTTTGATAAAGGAGTTCTACCTCACAATCCCTCTTTCTTTTTTTTTTTTTTTTTTTTTCTTTTGTTATTGATCCAGATAGTTTTCATGACACAAGAGAGAGCAGGTGGCACAAATTGCATACTCCTGCCAACATCTGAATTCCAAATGCTGCAGCTTCCATGTTTTTCCTCAGGATCTGCCAGGCTGAAATGCATGATCATGTGTTTGCACTAGCTGAGCAATGGGCAGTTTTCATTTTTTCTTTTTATTTTCTTTAATCCAGATAATTTCGTCATTAGAGTAGACTCCCAGATAAAATGGGAAGCAGAAATTAAAATTTTTGATGGAAGGTGGTGCCAGTGTCCATGGCAAAGGCTTCATCAACTACGTCTGTTAGAATGACTCAAGAAACTTCGTAAAATTGAATAAGCAATGCAAGATCTTCAGAACTTAATTGAGTTTCAAAGGTCTTTTGTTGTTTTACTGATCAGTAATAACTAACAAATGAGATTTTTGATCTATTTATCTTTATGAATCAGGTACTGTGAAAGGTCATGCACTGAAATAGCTCATTACTTTTCCCTTTCAAATGCATTTACAGGGAATCAGAGTATGATGGAGCTCACAAGATAACTAGAAGCATGAGAAAGGAGTATTTGTGGAATTGAAATGTTACTGTTAGTATTTAGACAACCATTAGTATTTAGACAAGGCAAAACGTCTTTTCTTGGTCCTGTAAAGAACAATAAAACCTGTATTTTGATTATAAACATTTATATGAATACTAGCCTAAGACTAGAGGCATTGAAATAGAAGATGTATAGTATATTGTATATTGCTTTTCTTATAGAGTGTACCTTATGTTTCTAATATGGTGACAAACAAGCAAAATCTTTTAGGACAAAATAAAAGGACCTCATTATAGCAAACACCATTCTAGCAGGTCACACTGTGAAAGCAAGATGTCAAGTCACAACACAGTGCACACATGCTATTAAAAGATAACTTGCAGTACTCTTAGAAGGCCATTTTATTCTTCTGCTATCTGTTAACAACATGTGTGCATGAGTTTTATAAAGTTTTTTCTTCTTGTCTGAGGCCTTCAATGGCTTTAGGAAAAGGAGGGGTAAAAAAGGCAAACTGTTTTCCCTTAGTTATACTCTGCATGAATCATACCACCAAAGACTACCCAAAAGAGGGCAGAAAGAAAAAACTAAGAAGTATCAACAGAAGCTGAACAGAACAAGAACATTTAACAAATTATATTTTGTCTTCTAAAGAAGGCCCAGGCTATTGGCACCATTTGCATTTGCTAGATAAAAGAAGTGGCTTGTCAGGAGGAGATTCAGGAAAGGCATTCACTGATGTCTCCAGCCTGCAAGATTTACAGATAACATCTGCTTTTCCTTTTCCCAGCAACACATGGAGAAAGACCCCTTGCTCTCTGGGGGCCTGTGTAAACAGTAACTCACAAAACTGTGATTACAAAACAAGAAGAATAAACTTTAGATTTTTATTTTTTTTTTTCAGAAGCTCATAGGGTCACAGCTATCAAGATACATATTCTGTTATAAGAAGAGCAGTACAAACGTTAAAGCTTTTAAGACCGTATGTAGTTCACTGCACACACAATTTTCCCATGGCCTACACATATGGCACATCAATTTATTACATAGACTCATGTTCCCACAGAGGGATGAATACTGAATTCTGCTCTGTTATTGTACTGGTGCTGCAGCCTTGGATAACTTGTTCAATGACACAACACAGGCCTGGTTACTACGTATGTTATGCACTTCAACTGCTTGCAGCCAAAGACATAAAAGACAGAACCAAACTTTACTGGTTTGTTTTCAAGTAGATAACTCTTTGGTTAGTAATAAATTCAGTCATTTTGGGGAGGCAATTGTAACTGAAATAGTAATTTCGAACCAGAGGTATTTACTCTACCTTCCAGACCACTAAGCCTGCCAAACAAATCCAAATAAATAAACCTGAAATGCAGCATGCAGCAGTTTGTATGGAGTCTGCTCCTGTTGGCAGGTGAATTCCTTTGCTGAACAGACAGGACAAGTCACCACTCAGTTTTGCAATTAATCCCTCAGTTTCAGTGTGGGAAGATCTTGGCTTTTATGTGTTGTTGAGCTTTTCTGTCCA
This sequence comes from Merops nubicus, assembly GCF_000691845.1. NCBI lineage: Eukaryota > Metazoa > Chordata > Aves > Coraciiformes > Meropidae > Merops > Merops nubicus. The sequence goes on from NW_008600704.1 coordinate 146,437, forward strand.
TGCTAGCTCATAGTAAAACAGTAACCTGTCATATCCCTTCCCCCTAGATTGCAGGCTGATGTTTAAAAATTATTTTCAGATTTACATAGCACTAAATCAATCTCTGAACCATTAAGTGGACAGAAATGTCTCGGGACACCACCTTACCTCCTCTGCATATTACTAAAATGGAAATACTGCCATTAAATAGATCATTATCTTATCTATAAGAAATTTTACATACGGCTTCAGTTCACAAACATTACAGTGCTCTAAATCCTGATAGAGCTCTAGTATTATTAAATGGCATCCAATATTATTTTAATGCTTAGCATCCTTTGTTGATAGTGCAAGATTGTAATTTTGTTACTTAATGCAGAATGCTTGTACAGGTCTCTTCAGAGAAGCTTTACAGGACACACAAAAACTGTATTACAGAATTACACAAAAAGCATTTGAGCACAAGGGACATTGGTCCTTTTCGACAGGAATGCAAACTCTGAGGTGGTCGACCTTCACATTTTAGGAGTACCAAATATTTTTATCCAGTTTGCAAAGCAGGGAAGTTTGAAACATGACAAGCAGCAATTCTCAACATTCATAAAGCTGAGATTAAAGTTACACTGCATTGAACTGCTCCTTCCCTTTGTTCTGCTCTCAGTAAATGACAAATCAACAGTATTTGGCTCATAACTCTCACTAAAATTCCAACTCCTAAAACTGAACATCATGAACTCAGGTGAACATCCATCTTACTACAATAAACCGAGGTTTTTTTTACTCACATCTACAATTTACCTTCACATATGTCTGGCCCTGTTATTGGAGCTGTTTGTGGTATTTTAGACAGAAATTAGCCCTCAGATTTTACTTTGGCAACACTGAAATCAAAGGGAAAAATAGAAAGATATAGCTCTAAGGCATCAAAGATTGATCATCCTCTAGAGTTACCTGCAAAGGAAATGAAGATGAGCCTGAACAAATTGCCAGCTATATCATCAATTTCAGAATTGTAGCAGGCTCTTGGAAGAAAGATTTAAACAAATATCAGGAGTATGAGATTTTCCATTCATGGTTTCACAAATTTCGTGGGTTTTTCATTAGATGAGAGAGTCATGATGACAGTGACAGACAACTGGAAAATAGTTATCCGTTCTTTTAGGCGAGATATTGCACGCAAAGTTCAATTTGTTCTCAAAGGCTTTGGGAAGAGACTGAACTATGACTTGATGGGCTTAGGCTGTGGAGTTCGTGCCAATAACACTAGCTTGTTTTGTTAAAGTTTCTCCTACTGATGAATTTATCCCACTGAACCAAATATAAATCACCAGAAGATTTTTAGTAGCATTCAGTTCCTCCTCTAAAAAGTTAGCCATAGGGTCAGAGCAAAGTGGCAAAGAGAATAAGGGGATTATTTGTGTCTGTGAAGCATTAGTTGGACTCTGCAGTACAGGAGTCTGCAACAGCTTAACAACTGTGTGTTGCACAAGAGGATTGCACAGGCTCTTCAAAACACTACAGAAGCCTGCAAAGAGAAACTGCAGAATTTTAGCAAACTGGGAAAGGGTAAAATCAAACCAAGAAGGGATGTAATGTCAATCCTAGAAGTGGAGCCTACCATATTGAGAATAAAATAGTATCAGTTCTCTTACATCACTGGGCTGGAAAACTCCTGTGTTATTTATCTCTGGGCTCTAATGTAACTGAGTTTTAACAACTAAAGGGATGATGATTACCATGCCTCTCACCAAAGCAAAGAAGGATGCTAAAGGTGCATGATATGGTTCAGAGCAGTCTCACAATTAGATGATAATACATCCATGGTATCTCAAGATAGCTATTAGACACAGCAGTGTCCACATACTTTATGTTTTTTATTCCTATTTTTCTACATATTTGACCATCCATATTATGTTCTATAAAATACAAAGTATGCCATGAAATAAGTGCATAATGTGTAGGATATGAAATGTAGATAACTACTGGTACTGCTTACCCTGCTTCTATTTCACAACTAAACCCTAGCACTACAGTAATAATGGTACACAGTGAATGTCAGATAAATAGTATTGATGCTAATTAAATCCCAAAATCAAGATTATTCTTGACCTTTCTTAGAATGATGAGCAAAGGCTTCTGCAGGAACAGAACTTGTAAAAACGACTCTAGCTTATTAGATACCTAAAAGACAATGAGCATAAATACTTCACAAATATTTTTCAGTGATTTGATTTGCTGACATGTTATTACTTATACCCTACGCTTGTCAATGCCTCAGATCTGAAATGCTGAGATTTTATAAGAGGTGTGCAGAAAAGACATATACTATAGAAAGAATTTCTAAAGAAAGTGGTGAATATTATTCCCAAGTTATGCACAGGTCTGCTTCTGAATACAAAACTAAAAAGAAATACTTAAGTCATAGTCCAAACTGCAACTACTGACAGCCTGTTTTCAGCTGAGACCCAGGCTGTACCTTGCAGAACTTTTAACCTTGGCCAGACAGGCTGAGGCTCCCTGTCTGCAGTGACCTGCTGCTCCTTCAGGGTCATATGCCATACAGTGGAATTACTCTGCTACGGAAAATAAATAACTGGAGAAGAATGAAGATTAAAGAGGTGTTTTAGTTTTTGTCTAAAGTCCAAGCAAGCAGTAATACAAAGTTGCAAAATCACAGCATACAAGTGAATTACGTAAAATGCAAATATTTGATGTAATGAAAAATAATTATCCATTTTTTAGAACAGATATGCTGAGATTTGTAAAGTTGCTTTCATTGTAGCACACTTATTAGATTTGGGCATTGGGAGTTTAGTTTTTATTTTTCTGTGGAATAAGTGTAGCAATAAATCACCCCCAAATTCCCCAAGAAGATAAAAATGTGAAGCCAAAGATTCATCAGCATTGAAATAATGAATGTAACATAATGACTTTCACCACCTAACTTGAGGCACCTAACCTTGAAAGGACTGTGGCCAAACTGATTCAGCTGATAAAGCAGCAACTGTAAGGTAGATCTGGAAGGTGAACAAACAAAATCAGTATTGAATCCTGTTATAATTTCAGATGGTGATTCAGATTATTTTGAATGTAATTTTATGGGTAGCTTGCTTTGAGTTTAGAAATTCTTTGTTGCTTTTCCTCCAGATGTCAAGGTATTTTGATATGCTTTCACTTCTGCTACTGAAATCATCCTTCTCCAGCAAGTGCATAATGTCTATTTTTAGCTCCATGAGCCACTAATCCATTTTTTCTGACAATGGTAATTTGTTGGCAGAAACAACTAGTGTTATGTTGTCTCAGAGCTATGAGACCATTTGAGAAATTAGCTTCTTTGCTGACCTTTAAAGCAAGTGAGAATAATGTGCCTGCAATTCCACAGGGTTTGGATTTCATTATCACAGCAGTCTGTAGCAATGGGATGCCCCTGCTGCACAACTTTGCCTCTCTGTTTTGTTTTCTGGGTAATTATAGAAACTGTTTACTGTACATGGAAAATCTGCAAGTTTTCTCAGCTCTTGAGGACAATACTATTTCTAATTCCTTTTCTCTGGGGAGAGTGACAGCTTATGCTATTGTTTCTTCCCAAGAAGAACTTTCCCACGGCCTCCCTAACCATGCGGTGAAAATCACCCCAGAGGTCAAAGGATCAGAATGGCAACCGCAGACAGGAGAGAGACGTGCTGGGGCAGCAGAGCAGAGTGGCAGCCCTTGTCCTTCCCACTCACATCTGGTTCAGAGCCTGACCCTCGATCCTGTCAGAGAACCTGGATACCCTATGCACAGAATAACACAAGTACAATATAGGACAGGACAGACAGAAGCTTTAGTAACTCTGATTGTAGTGAGAGAACATTCAGCCAGCATTACCCCTTCTGCTCCCCTGCTCATTCCCAAAAGTGATTGCAGAGATCAATCTATACACTGTTCCAGAAAAAAAGAAAGAGGTGAGGAAAAATAATCATTTCAATGTTAAGAAAACCAGATATCCATTCCTGGGAGGGATGGGCTCCTTAAGTAGCTTGCTGTCACTACTCTAAGAAGGAATCAAGTAGTAAATAACATATTGGAGAGTTACACATAAATAACAATATGGAGAGATGGCTCTTGGCAGAGCCTATAGGAGTGACACACTGGTATTATCTTAGATCAGAACCGGGGAGCTGGAAACTATCACAGACTGTGAACTTTTAGTTGAAAGAAATGTTCTTCTAATTAGGATAAACTTCCTAGCCAGATTTCTCAGATCTTAAATATGACTAATTTTACCAGCACAACCCTTTGAATCTCTGGTTGGAGCCTGACCCTTGCCCCTGATGTTTTTCTCTCCACATATATTTGCTGTTCTATACTATTATATTCTCTCATTCTTAGCAGCAGGGGAATTCAGCTTACCTACAGCGTGGCAGCTAATCTGAACTAGTCCTCCACCTCCAGACGGTAGTCACTGGGGAGACAGAGGAGAGCACGCCCAAGGCAGTGTTTCACCTCACCTGTAACACTTCCTCTAGGAGCAGTCATTCTTTGAGACGCCAGGATGCCTGCACAGACTGTAGGGGGAGCTGACCTGACTAGCTCAGACCAGACATAATTTTTCAATACCTACATTTAGGTTAGCTGAATTTGGCTCAGTCTTACAGCAATTTCCCAAACCCTTGCTGCTCTGGAGCATAACAGGCCCCAGTGCAACTTAGGCAGAGAGAGACATAAGAATAATAAGTAATATTTCGGTATTAAAAAACATGAATGGCTGGAACTTGGTGTAAGTGCTAATTTTCTACTGAGGCCACATAAATGCCATGTATTCAGGTGGGAATTTTGTCTGGAATGGGGTTTGTGTGTATTTCAATAAAAGATACAACGTGGACACATGTTAGGAAGTGCATTTAAAGCCTTGCTCTGGGATGCAGTGTATCTCTTAATACACTCTAAAGCAACTGAATTAAATCTAGGGCTTACCTAACACGATCTGCTTGGCATTTCTGCAGAAGGTGCTTGGTGAAACACTGCTCTCCTTGAAACTAGCTATAAACAACTGTTGGTTGAATATGCTTTTGAAAACTCCATATATAGGACTGTTTCTGAAGGAATGCTGTGAACTGTGGAGTATATCATAGACTCTTCATTTTTTTGTTATGATACAACAGTCTTCCAAGCTTTCTTCAGTTTAGGCATTTCTAGACAATATTTACTTACAAAGCAGCCCTGCCGCTTTAAAAAAATGCTAATATTTAGTTACTGTATCCCTACATACTTTTTTAAAAGCCATTCTTACTACTTATTTCTTATTTACTTATTATTCTTATTTACTTATTATTCTTATTTAATTATTAAATTCTTACTCAGATTTTCTACCAGTTGTCAAAATACCTCAGCTCTACTGTATGGCATCTAATTTTGCATTCAGTATCAAAATCCACAGAAGAATTCTGAGTCCTACCTCCAGAAAAGTCAAATTATGCAAAAAATGTGGGACACTCTTCTTTGCATTTTGCATTTAGACTTTCTTTATCCTCCACAATTTTTCCCTGCAACTAGAGATTCAGCTCTTAAGATACAAACCAACTTTCCCTCCTCCAAAAACAGTGCATTTCTCACGCAATACCACTAAAACTCTAAGTATTATGGAGTCTAAAACTCATCCTAATGCCTTCAGAGTTCATGACATTATGCACAACACTTTCTTGTGCTTTGCATCTGTCAGACGCTGGAAGCACGAAA
>NW_008600705.1:0-37306 GCF_000691845.1 Merops nubicus
TGTCAACTGTTTTAAGTTGACAAAAAGCTTTTCTGGAACTTGATGTTACTTTCCTTCATAGTAAACTTTATGATTAATTAGTATAATTAATATTTACTTACACAGTGAATAAATTATTACACAGTGACAGCAATAAACTTTCTCAGTGTCAGAACTGGGATCAGAGGCTAAAGAGAAACAAGCCACAACAGACAGTGCCTGTTCAACAAAAGCCTGGAAAACACTCAATAAAAGATTAGAAAAATCAGGATAAACAGAATTAACCCAGAAAATCAGACAGAAACAAACTTTGCCAAAGAGAACTTGGAATTCAGAATTGAGTTAATTTGGAAACCTTCAGCTATCTGACAGGAGTAAGAAGGAACATGCTCCCAAATTGTTAGTACTGAATTGCTCCAGAAAAGATACTAGAAATTCAATTATGAGATATACAAGATTTTTTTTTAAATGCATAGCACAAGGTGCTAAAGAGGAAGGAATTTGTCTCCCCTTAAAACCATTCTGAAGACAAAAGGGAAACCTTTTCCATTTGCTCCAATTTCCCAAATTGTTAGTATTGAATTGCTCTAGAAAAGGTACTGGAAGTTCAGTTATGAGATATACAAGATTTTCTTTTAAATGCAGAGCACAAGGTCCTAAAGAGGAAGGAATTTGCCTCCCCTTAAAACCATTCTGAAGACAGAAGGGAAACCTTTTCCATTTGCTCCAATCACTTTTCCCACCTGCAAAGACCCAAAGGCTTTGGTGCCCAAGTTAATAAAGTATTCAAACAGCTCCCAACTCCTCCTCAAACTCTAAATCTCACTCCTGTGATTCAGAGGTAAATTCAAAGTTTACAGGACTCAATTAATCTCCAGACAGCTGACAGAGTTAATAACATCTGGGCTGGACAAATGCAAAAGGAAAAAAAACACCAAAACAAGGTTCCCACCAGCTGTGGCTGCTGGTGCCACCAGCCTGTGCTGCAAAGGCTGGGAGGTGGTGCCAGAGCAGTTTTTTTCTTCCTTTGATGGCCATTTGTTCACCCTGGGTGAAGAGAAATGAGCCCAGGCAGCTGAAGCAGCAGCACTGCTCACCCACAGCCATCCCCTCCCTGCACTGGCACAGAAATGGCAGGAGCAACTGCAGGGGGGTTTTAAGCAGGGGCATCTTCAACCAATTGAAAGTAAAAATCAGCCAGGGCACTTGGCTATCACAGTAGCAGTCATTTAAAATTTCATTTTTAAAATTGAGCATTTAAATGAATGCTTACAATACCAGCAAAATATTTTTTAAATCAAGATCTTACTTGCTGGGGTTTTTTTGAAACCAGGCCTATCTGGACTGGACAAAGAAAAGAAACTGTGCTTCAAGAGTGAGTGTTTGGGTGGCCGGGTTGCAGCAAAGAAGAAGAAAATAGCTGATTTCAGTGAATTTCCACTGACCCATTTCCAGAGCCCCCAGAGTCCTGCAGGAACAGTGCTCTGGGAATCTCATACAGGTCACGGAACAAGCAGCACCTTGAAGAAACCTTGCAGAACAGCAGGCTTTAAAACATTTCCTAGCCTTCAAAACGCAGTGGGAGCAGGTTTTCTGCAGATGCCCCAATATTATGGGTGTAGTTATCCGACCAGATTTACAACAGGGTAGCAACACCTGTCTAAATACTGATAAAGGGTTATTTAATGCAATGTTTATTCTCCTTGTAACAGAGATATCCATTTGAAATAGATTTAGAACATTAAACAAAGCACACAATAGAAGATGGAGACGAATCACCACAGGAAGTACTGAAATCATCTCCATCTACCTCCTGCACTAAAGTTTTGACAGTAGTGACAGGAAAGTATATTAAACACCAACAGGTTTTGTTGCTACAGGTGAGAAAAGGGGGGGAAAAAAGACTGGAGTTGACAATTTTTCACCTCGAGCAGGCTAAAAGATAATTCTAGATGTTTTTTTTTTAAGCATAATCAGTTAGAGATGATGCTGACAGCTAAGGGAGGCTCATTCCACCCCAGATCACTGACAGCGTGCTCCCTTATCAGCCTGTCACAGCCTCGGCGCCAGAATCACCATTGTCAAAGCTAATTGTGGTGACTTGGAGTGAAACAAATGCATCAGAGCACGCTGCCACGGGAGGTTAGCGGGGCTGAAGCTGCACAGAGCATTCCACTGCACTGCATCTGGAGCTGATTTCATCCCCTGTAACACGACGTGACAAATTAGTAAACAGAGGATAACAAACCTGTCTACCTGGTGGCAGGTCAGTCTGCAAATTAAGACCATTGTATGGAGAAGGAAAGTCCTCTACTCTCTGCTGACTCTTCAGCAGTGCTCAGCTGTACATCTGGCCAGCACACTGCCCTGGCATTTGAGTTTCTCACAGCCTTCTAAATATATGTCCCTACACCAGCCCTGTAAGGCAAATAGGATCATTGCCCATTTCATAGACAAGAAAGAGGTTAAGCAACAAAGAAAGCCTAAAGGATACACCCAAAGTCAAGCAAAATACTATTTTCCCAGCCTCTGGCCAAGCCTTTTGGACAATCCCAAGTCTTAGGATTTCAAAAAGTCACAAGTTACACCAGGAAAGAGTTCACTCAAAAGAATGAGGGTGCCAGGGAAGCCAGTTGTTTTATTGCACATGCCACCCTGTTGTGTGCATGTCCCTGACTTCATGGGCAGCCAGCCCCACCCCTCCACCCATGCCAGGCTGCTGCACACACAGGAGGAGAGGTACCCAGCAGCACAAGCAAAGAGCACTGGATGCTGGAGACCATCCAGGGAAGGTGTCAGGATGGGCGACTTCCACAGCGACACCCTTCCCTGGGCATATGGTCCATAAAACAATAAGACAGAAGGTCTGCAGAATAATAAATAGACTTTTAGCTTGGTCCAACACAGCCATTCCTTTGAGCCAGAGAAAGAGCTCCAGAAGACAAATATTAAGTCTAACCATACAGGATAACTTACACTTCCAAGGGAAGACAGTGGCATAAGACACGTGTGTCACGGTGACAGTAAATTCATAGTGGAAAAGCAGACACTAAAGCTGGTAATAAAGCACTGGTGCTCACTGTCCTTGGGCCTCTGGGACCCCCTGGGCCTCGGGCAGATCTGTGTCAAGGACCTGCTGGCAGCCAGCACTGACCACAGCAGCAGGATGCAGTTCAGGGTCCACAAAAGCCCAAACTCACCCCCAGTGGGTTTGACAGTGACCCTCCCGAGGTGTTCCAGCACACGGGTTTTTCCAGAGGGATAAAGAACAAGGAAAGATGTAATTGCCAAATCCTCCTTCCCTGGTGTTGCAAGAACACAGAACCTCTGAGTTTCAGACATGCTCTGAAAACTCAGCACAAAACCCAGAGTGGGATGTGCTCCCTCCTGGAGAGAAGCTTTCAGGCTGTGACCATCCCCACGGCCCTGGCTGCAGCACAGGGACCCAGCAGGTCTCCAAAAGGGAGCAGAGGACACTGCCAGGGTCAGGCTGAAGGCTGCTCTGCCTTAACCTGGCTGTGGGCAGAAAACAGCACACAGACCTCCATGGGGTGCAGGGTCACCTCTGACTCCTGCAGCGCAGGGCTGAGCAGCTCTGAGCAGTATTTTGGCAGACAAGAACACTCCACACACTACAAGCTCAGGCTCACCAGGTGTGGGAATCCATCCCTTCTTTACCCCCTTGCTTGTAGCTGCCAGTTTTCTGTGGGGAAAGTCAGAGGAGTTAGATCAGTATGCAGGGTAAGGAGACAAAGCCCATCACCAGAATCCCCTCTAGAGCCCAGGCAGGGACACAGAGAACCTAACAACGAGGAAAAACACATCAAACAGAAAAGCAGCCTCCCCACCTGGAAGAACACCTTGCTGGAGAAGGCTGGAACGAGGGCTTGGAGCTGCATAGGTGCCTGTTTTGAGAACAGAAAAGATTCTCCTCAGATCACTAAACTGATTTCGGGGGAGGTCCATCTGGCAGCCCCTGGGGACCTGCCAGACCCCACAGCACAGCTCCCCTCTCGGAGGAGAGGGACAAGCACTGTCCACCCAGGCTGTGAGCAGGACCCCCTCCTGGCCCTTGCCTCACTCCATGCCAAACTGAGCCTGGAACCCAAAACCCAGCTCCTCAGGAGCTTTAGTCTGGCCCCATCCAATGCCTCGTGATCAGCATCGCTAAAATTCAATTAGAAGCAAAGATAAACCTGTAAGATAAGGACAGGCACAAAGCTGCAGTCTTTTTCTATTTGCTTTTTTCCCAGTGAAAAGTTGGGTCACTGTAGAGTCAGAGTATTTAAATTGGGTTTAAATCCTGCAGGCCTTTGAAGGCCTCAGGTCACGCAGAGAACAACCACAGCAGACTGAAAGTTTTGGCATTTTCTAATTGTCTGTTGGGGTTTCTCTTACAGATAATTATATGAGATTCTCTTGTACAGTTCAACTAATTAACACAACTTCCTTCATCCATTACTGTCACTGATACTCTGGCCTCAGCCCTGCAAGGATGTCCTCATGGCCGTGAAGCAGAGGAAATCAGAAGGGCCCTGTTATCTTCAAATGCCTTGCCAAATCTCCAGGAATCCAGCTGCTTTCCTCACTGCTTGGGTTCCAGGCCAAGACAGCAATTAAGAGCACACTTAAAAGCATAAGAATAACCAGTCTGAAATGACACAACCCAGCTAATCTAGTAGGTACAAAAGCAGAACCTCGTGCCTTGGACACGGCCACGTTTCACCTCTGAGCACAGAAACTGAGTTTAGTTTCCTACAGATCAAACAGCTTCAAACTCCAGAAAACTCTGAAGTCCAAATCTAGGCATGAACAGCAAGGGGAGATTCCTTTCTGGCCTCTGTGGAAGAAAGCCTTTCAGTTTTATGGGTAAAACTGGCCAAGCCCCTGGCTCAGACTCCTGCACACACGGGCAGATGCCCCAGGGCAGGACCAGCTCCCTCCTGTGCCCAGGGGCCACGACAACCCACTACACAAAGCAACTGCATTAGGAAAATACCTCTGCTATTTTATTAGCTGTTTCAAGACAGACTCGATGATCTGAGGCTAGGAGATTTATACAGACAGTATCTTTTATTAGATCAACTGCTGGAGCTGGGGGGAAAACACAAAGACAGGCTCTCAGACATATGAGCCATGAAGACAGTTGTCCCCATTCCAGCAGTCAGGCTAATAAACTCTATCACCTCCTCCTATAAACCTGCCTTTGCTGGGATTTTAGTCATTGCCAAGGCAAAAACTTTTCTTTAAGTGACTTGAAGTGGCTTTTCTTGTTCGTTTTCTTTTTTTCTGAGGTGAAGGGACCCCTCAGCTATACAAGAACTGCAGGACACAGGAGCTTTCTGGAGCACAGCAGTCCCTTCAGCCTGGCACTGGTGCCAGCACTCCCCATTCACATCCCCACTGGTGCCTGCAGCTGCACCAGCAGGACGATGCCATGGACTCTGGGATGGAAGGATTGGCACAAGGCTGCTCTCACTCCTCTGACTCCCCACGGCTCAGTCTCTGCCACAGGAAAACCATGTAAAACTCCTGCTGATTCCTGGAGGGCTGCACCCGAGCTCCTCCCTCGTTGCAATTCCTGAGTTTCCCATTTGTTCCTCCCCAGATGGTATTGCCAAGACCCCTTCCCCCAGCAAGCAGTGCCACCGCCTCTGCCCTCACAGGAGACGTGCATCTTGCTCAGCTCTGCTGAAGGTTCACTGGAAGACACCCTCTGTGACCTTGATGCAGATTTAATCTGTCATTGTACACGCAGTTTAGCTCCAGCCTTGCCTTTTTGCAGTCCTGTCCTAAAAAAGTCAACTAGATATCTTTTCATTCACTCGCAGCATATTGAGTGACCTTGGCAATAGCCTAATCTATCTTGGCAGATTCAAGATAGAGAAAACAAGCAATAGAGACAGACCTGCTGGTTTCTGCTATTGATCAGCAGCCTGAGTGAAAGCTCATTATGAGCAGCAGGAACGTGTCAGGTACAAGTTGTCCTGCAGAGCAGCAGCGAGTGAGATGAGGCAGCTCCTCACCAAGGAGAGGTGCTCCTGCTCTGGGAGGAGGAAGAGGGCAAGGGGGGGGGATGAAGGAGCAGGAGCTCCCCATTATGTGAGCTGTAAGTTGACTTTACAAGAGAAAGAAACCTTTTGGAACTTTGTGGCAATGCCTGACACTGTAACCTTGCTAATTTGAAAACAAACGTGTAAAGCTGCTAAGAAAACACTGTTCCCTAGTGTATATATACACACTAAGCTCTGTGCATCTCTACAGACAGGAAGGTGTATGGACACACAGCACTGTGCTGCTCAGAGTATTCCTTCTGCCACTGACAGGAACCCAAACAGAGCGTCAGGAACCCAAACAGAGTGTCTGACCACACAACAACAGCCAAACCAGCTCCTATTATTTCCCCAGCAGTCTGTGAGCAATGCAGGAACCTACCAGGCTGCTTGTCTGAGGAGTGCTGCCTCGCCTCCAGACAGGACATTTGCCATCTCCAGACAATTTCCCTGTGCTGAAGCACATCAGCCATGACCTAGTGCAGCTCCTCCAGCTCCCTGCAGCACAAGCTGGCAATCACCTCACCCTGCCTGGCTCCTCTATTACCCTCCTTCCTCACACTGCCTTTGTGCCCCAGGGAGTATGGAGACACAGCAGAGTCCTGGCCTGTCTCTGGATTTTATGGGGGGAAACAATCAACACTCCCTTCCCAAGATGCCCCAAGCAAAACACTGCTCAGTCCCTGGGAGAGATGGCACCAAAGTCTCACCCATCACCAAGACCTGATCTGGGCACCAAGAAGAGCAGTTCCTCCTGCCAAGGAGCTGCTCCCAGGGTAAGAGCCAGGAGAGATTCCTGGATTCTGGGGTGCTCAAAACTCCTCCTTGGAGCAGCAGGCACTTCAGGTGACCAGCACCACGGTCTAGCTCCTACCTTGGCCCCAGCCTTGGAGAGTACAGCCACCCTCCCAGGTCTCACTGGCACTGCTTTGTGAGGAAACATCACCACGCTTCCTCCTGCTGCAGGGTGGCTCATCCTCCAGCCTTCACAGGTCAAAAACTTCACATAAGTCTCAGAAGCTAATATGAGAGATGAAAACTTCCAGCACCCCGCTGTGAAGAGGAATATCAGACACTGATGGATGTTTGCTGCTCACAGAGCTCACACAGGGTGAAAACATAATGGGGATGGGGGAGCAGACAGTGGAGTGACTGAAAACAGCCAGGAGCAGGCACACACAGGCAGGGGAAATGACAGCAGAGGACAAATCCTACATGGGAATCCGATTTCTTGCACATTTCTCTGCCTTAGAAGTCTAACCCCAGGTTATTTTACTGTGCCTACATGGTCTTCTTTAAAGGCCTACATGGTCTGCTAGGTCAAAGAGACTCAGTCACCCTCCTTTCAATCACACATCCAAGAAAAGCAAAAAACCTCTAGATAAAAATTAGGCAGAGCAAGACATTGAAAGAGGAAAAAAAAAAGCCACAGAGCAGAACTCTGGGGAGAGACACGGAGCAGCAGCACGTCCTGGGCGTGCGGCGGGGGCACCCCAGTAAATGTCAGCCAGGAAAGGTCAGCGGCTGCATCGACTCCTCAGCACTTCAGAGGAGGCAATTCTGTACCACAGCTCTTTTCACGATGAGCAAACAGTTCAGCATGCTGGTGGAGGGAGGGGAGAGGGGCAAGGAGCAAAGCCTGTGCTGGGTCACTTGCTGCCAGCGTGTGCGGAGAGAAAAGACACGAAACCATAAACACCCTCACACATGGTGGAACTAAATGTGTTGTGGACTCACAGTGCAATCAACCAAACACCTTCTCAACACACATGGACATACACATACAAAAATCAGATTATCTCCCTCTTTTCAGGACCAGACTGAGCAATGCCCTGGGCAGCCCAGCCTGGTCTCCTAGCTGGTCTGATTTGGGCAGAGCCTTAGACTAGAGACATTCTGAAGTCCTTTTCAGCCTGAATTATCCTGTGATCCATGAAACTAAGGCACATCCCATCGTGGTACATGTATGGAAGCTATACACATGGAATGAGAGCCTGACAGCTCATATCATAATTCCTGCACCAGTAATTAATAATCTCCCTAGGAGTATAATCTCACATACAACACAAGACTTTAGAAGTCTATCTTTGAGGTCAAAGATATTACTGGGGGAAGATTCTCTGCCATTTTAAAGCAAAACCCTGTGCTTTAAAATGTTTGGCCAGCTTTGATTTGCTGGGCTGGGTACAGAATTCACCAGGTGAACTGGCAGAACTCACAGAGCACAGGAGAAACCTGACAATGATAACAGCATCCTCTGGTCTCATCCAACAAAACCAGCCTGGGCTCCAGCACTGCCGTGGTTCCCTCACATCTGCCAAAACACAGCTGCACACTGAACACCAGTTCAGGGTTGGAGAAGCCAGTGAGGACCAGGAGCCAACGTATCCATGATCTTCTACCTCACCATGGTCATCATCATCATCAAAAAAATTACTTTGCTCTGGAGAGGTCTCGCTGCCATTCAGGCACTGAAGTGGCAGGCAGTGAGAAGCAAAGGAGGCTAAAAACCTTGGCCCTGCTCTGGAAAGGACTGTTCAGCTGGAGGCAGCCAGTGCCAACACTCTGCAAACCACGGGTCTTTGACCTCCCCATCCACAGCAGGGAATAAAACGTGTCCCAGGAAGTGTTGGAAATACAGCAATAACTAAAGTACATGAAGAACCTGCTAGAGCAGCTAATCTCAGAGGTCAAGGCTGTAACAGCAATTAACCACAGGCATTAATACTTTCACAGACTAGTCGTGGTTTCAAGCTTTCCAGATGAAGAAAAGCAAGTCATGGAATTATTCTCTATGGTTACAACTTTTGATTTCCATTGTTCTAGAGAAAGACCTACTGACAAACCTAACTACTGAGCTGCCTTAGCTGGAGAAAAAAACACAGCAAGAAAACCACCCACCCACACACATGCATGGGTCCTGTTTTAGAATTAAGGTGCCCATTTCCCAGCTCTGAATTCACCAGAGACACCCTTATTTAGAACAGGTACTAAACACCATATGAAATTAATTACCCCTCTGTTGATGGGCTGTGGGCTATTCTGCCCCTTTGAGATTTAAAGTCTCAGCTCCACAAGTTTCCAAAAGCAGCAGCAGTTGGAATCTGCAGGTGTATTTCCCCATATAATATACAGGGGAGGAGAAGAACTTGCCACTAAGATAAACTCAACACTTTAGCTTAAAGCATAAGCCCTTGTAAGGTTTCAACAAATTTCAAATAGTGTTTTATTTTCAAACAAGTATTTGTTAATACACGTTTGAGAGGTACATAAAGGCACAGAAGTACAGGGTAACGTGGCATTCTGTGGGACAGGTCTGCATCTGGCATAAACCACCACACCTAGTTGGCTTCTTTCAACTGAGTATGTGAGAAATAACAGTGTAATAATTTTTATCAGGCACTGGAGTTGGTGTCAGGTAGGGATCCGAGGTCAGTTCTTTAACTCACCTCAACTGTGTGAGCTTCAAACATGAAGGAATAGCTCCAGACCTTCACCTCTGTGGGGGATTTGTTCAGCACAGAGCCAACAGAGAAAGAAATTCTAGAATCACAGACTGATCTATGCAATCTAAATCTCCCACCCTCTATGACCTAAGCACAGCACTCCCTATTTCCACCATCCATTTATACCTGCCTGTGTCACTCTTCATATTTACCTGCTGCAGGTATTCCTGGGCCAGGCAGAAGTACTCACCAGCACTGGCATCACCAGAGATGGATCAGGTTTTTTTAATCTTAAACAGAGCTAAAAAAAGTCTGCCCTAACTTGTTCATTGCCACTTAGTACTTGGCAAGACTCAATAAATGACTGAGAGAAGGAGCCTCTGGTATTTCATGCCAGCCATGTGCAGTTAGCTGCTAACTAGCTAATGATGATAGGGCCTAATGCTGCTGCTGTGAGTAGTAGAAAAGATGAGGAAATCAACATCGGATTGGTATATTTGGGTTTATATTGAATTAATAAGTTTCTACTGGTGACTACTTTGACAGGCTATCCTCACCCAAGACAGGAAGATGAAGCAGCCAGAGACCAGGCAACTGAGGGTTGGTTCCCATTGGGGTTTGTGTTTAATCTGCCCGTGCCGCAGCACAAGGGAGTGAACCTGGGACACTTGGATGATCTGCTGCCAAGGGCATATTTTCTGGCCTTGGCCAATTTATAGCATTTCATTTCCGTGGGGCTTCTGGGCTAGGGATTTAAAACAGTTCCCAAAGAGGAAGTGTTCTTGTTCAAGAGCAATAAAGAGCCTGGAAATGAATGCTCCGGTTAATAACTTTTAGTAGCCTCAGCAACAATAACACCCTACAGGTTTGTTCATTTTCTACACACTCGATTCTTGCTCTACTTCCTTCTTCTACAGCATCGTTACTGCACGCCCAATGAATAATTTAAGAACCTAAACCAAACAGGGAACTGTCCCCAGACCTCTAACACAGGCACCTGGAGGAACATGAAGCAGCATTCACAGGGCAGCAGGAGACTCAGGTTGCATTGACAGTCGTGCTGGAGAAACCAGAAGTAATTGAATTTTCAGTAAAGGGCACGCACCAGCGTCTGGCCTGCTGTGATTGAAGATAAAGTTCATCAGGCGTCTCCAGAATCAGTGGCAGAGACATCATTTAGTGTCCTCAAAGCCCCCTGATCAGCACTAGAACAGGGTGTCTATAACTGAACAGCACAGGAGAAATCTCCTCAGGAGATATGTGCCTTCCTGAAAATAAGTAAGAAGATGTTCAATAAAATTAGCTTTCTTTTTTTCCTCTCCTCTTTTTTACTCTTATTTTTAAACTTCTTAAAAGTCTGGTTTCCATCTTTCCTTTCCCTGCAGCTCCAGGAAGGGAGCACCAGCACAGATCAGGGCTGGGCAGAGAACCAGGAGACCTGTACTCAGCTCCCTCATCCATCTCCCTGTCACCTCTCCTCTCCCTAATCCACCTCGAAGGCTGGGAGTCTTTAAAAGGGGGTTTTACTTATTTATTTTTGCTGGTGGGGGCAGAGGATTGATCTTAAACTAAAAAACAGCAGTTGAATGGTAAAACGCTTTCTGCTCTACGCAGAGAAATGACAGCCAGGACTCACCAAGATCTCCTGGCTTTTAGGAACACAGTTTGATGCCTGACCATACTATTCCCAAAAAAATACCTTCCTTTATTCCAGAACAGTCCTTCAGGCCTTCATGCAGCAGTAAAATACACCCTCAGTTTTACCTTCATTCCACTGAGAAACTTCAAGGTACCTCTGTCTCAGCAGGAGCTCCAAATACACTCCACACAACCACAAAACTACCAGGGAAAATTTATCCAGTGTAGGAGGGCTGAAAAAAAAAAGCAATTCTTATGTGCCTTTTCAGAAAAGCTTCAAAAGCTTTGCTTTGAAGCAAAGTGTTAATATTTTTCATAAAATATTTATACTTCTAAAAGAATATAGGCATATTTTTATAGGCAGCTTTGAAATTCTCAGTACTGGATTTGACAGAAAAAGTGAACCTCTGCTTTGGAGTACTTTGCATCCTTTTGCATAATTCCATCGACATCTTAGGGGTTTTATTAAATTTTATAGGATGGTTTCAGAAAGCTTCCCAGTGGTTATAAAGTCACACTAAATTTGACAGAGCTTTCTCACAGCAGAGAATAGGGGCACGTCTCCACATGGAAACCTATTAGAAAAGGATTCATTTTATTTCCTCATAAGTGAAGTTTTCATCAGAAACATCTGCTGGTTTAGACAACAGTTTAGAACTGTTGGCCAAGCCCCAGATAACCTGCTCAAAACAGAATCACTGGCAGGAAAAACCCTGTGAAGAGCAGATCTGTGAGACTCCAGATGTCCCCAATGTCTGCAAGAGGTTCAGAACCACTCATGCCACCATCCAAAATAAGGACAGTGGCCGCTGTGGAAGCCCTGAATTGCTTCAGATCTGCCAGAGAAATGGGAACACAAGGTTGAGCCCCAGCCTTAGCCCCAAGGTTGAATTTACTCCCACTTTAACCTCTCTAACAGGACAGGTTGTGTGGTTTGGGGATCCTCTTCCAGTGTTTCTGAGAACAGTCACTGGGAGAAAACTACACCAGGTATCCAGTGCAGGGGCAGCTCTTACCTGTCTGCTGGTACTAACATCATCAAGAGTCAGTTAATCAAAACCAGCCTTATTGTTATTGGATTGGCAGAGTGCAATTATTACAGCCCCTCAATCTTTTCCTCCTGCAGGCTATATATCTTCTCCAGCAAAAAAAAAAAGGTCTATTTCCTTTTTGGAATCCTGGATTTTACTACTACATAACAGAAAAGGTCAGCTTTAAAATTAAAGCAATACTTTTACTGGGTTACTCCTGTTGAGTGAATATAGCTGTATTTCTTCAGCACATTAGTATTATTGGATGTCTAAATCACATTTCAGTAGCTGGCAAAAGAAAAAGAAAAACAAACATGCAAAACCACCCCACAATACCAGTAACCATCCAAATATTGAATGGAATCACCTAAAATGGTCAACACCACAGGAGCACTTTATTTAGGCATAGCACACGGGAAAGAATCACTCTGGATATTTATTCATCATGTGATAGGTATTAAAAAGCTGAAACATTTTAATTCACTTCCCATAAAGACTTCCTATTGGGCTCATGGGCATTGCATTGTCATACCATCCTAACAAACAGGTCTAAAGTATTCCTCCAGTCCACCCCCCTGACCAAGCACAACCAGCTGGGCTTGAGGCATGGCAGCACGACTTCTTCTTAAGAAGAAAGAAAACCCCACACCATCATCACCCCAAAACCCCTCAGGACAGGGCAGCACAGGGGCTCTGTGGAGTTCAGTGACTCCTCCAGTATTTGACCCTCCTCACACAGTTTTTATGAGCCAATACAAGCATCCTCCTTGCAACATATGCTTATGTTCAATTCCCAGGGCACACAACAAATACTTAATTACCATCCTTATTGCCACGTAAGCGTGCACACAACCATGAGAGACAATGGGCAGTGATTTAAATTCTGCATGGGCAATATTTAATGCAAGTTGTAAGCTGGGAAGGACCAGGCTGTGTAATGTTTACGTGCAATATAAACTACTCGAATCCTTCAAGTCAATAGGAACCCTGGGGATTAATATGCACGTGAGATCACACGTGCTCCCACACTGGTCTGTCACACCACAGCCTCTGGCTCGTTTAAATTCATTTAAATCAGCTCTGCAGATTGCCTTGAAGTGAATGATAGAAAAAGAGAGATATAGGATCATGTAGCCACCACCTTTGCAGTGCTGGCATCATCTGAACAGGACCTCCCTCTAAAGAGCTGGTTTAATTGGGACTGCAAGCTCTCCATGGAGGATTTGGGTTCAATCATTTCTAGAAGGCACTTAGCAATGAACTGTCATCACAGCAATACCCAAGACGATGACTGTCAGTCTCATGCTGCAAAAAATTACATTCCTTGATGCAGAAACTGTTGTCTAGTTTAGTTACTAACCACATATGGCTCGTGGAAGGTAGAGAAAGATGTTCCAGCAAAGCAGATATAATTAGCACAATGAAGATCAATCAAGCTGCCAGTTTGTTACACTTAGTGTCACAAAGTATTTTACGAGAAGAGAGCAAAGTGATTAGAGGAAGGAAAAAAACTACCAAACCAGTGGAATAAAATAACCCCACCCACCTTACTGAGAAGTCACCCTAGACTCCCAGAAGTCACTACCTGAACACTTACCTGCACCTAACAAACACAAACCAGGGAAAGCAAAGTCATTTGGAATAGCCTAAATACTCAGAGGCATCACAAAGCATTTATCCCAGGCAGGATTTGCACACTCCCCCCCAAAAAAAGAGGACAGAAATCTAGCTGCAGCTCCAGGAGCCTGCCCGGGATGCTGAGGAGTGAGAGGATGAGGCAGCATCACCCAGGGCACCACCACCCTGCTGTGCTCCAGGGCACACACTGCCTGGAACACTCCACAGACTCCTGGGCATAGCTCTAAGACTTGTTTTGGCCTCTATTTAAGACCATGAAGTGGTGGAAGCAAAGATCTTTGCTACCCATCTTCTCTAGAGGAGAGAGAAGCTCCTGTGGTTGGAGGGCTGGTGCCACATGCTGGGCATTCCCAAGCTCCTCAAAACAGCATGGCAATTCTGACAAGCACACCAAGAGCTGCTGAAAGGTCATTAAAGTGTAACCAGACAGATTGTTCTTGAGCAACAACAAGGGGTGCCCTGGTACCCTCCCAGATGGATAATGAATGGACAGCCTACAATAATGGCAAGCCCTATTTTAACAGCTAAGGCAGGCTCCACAAAGGTGACATGGGAAAAATCACAAAGGTAATATGGGAAAAATCACAAAGGTTGTTTGTGGGGTTTTTTTTTCAACAAAGCATTAAAGTTAACTCAACCAAATGAATCTACCACATTGATACAGATAAAGTACTCATCGGATCCTGTGTGCTGCTCTGGAAGTAATACTTGGTGATTAGATGAGCCAAAAAGGACCAACCAGTTTTGAGACATGGACATCTCCAAATGCCAAGTGTTTTCCAAAAAAAAAAAGTTATTCACAGCTACTCAGTTTTCAGATTTAGAAAAAGCAGTGAGGAGGATGTGACCTAAACTTAAACCAAGGCACAGATGGCAGCGTATTTCTGACCTGTCTCAGGGGGTTCCTCCACTCTCCAGATGACACTTCCAACAAGAAATGTTGCTTTCACATGAGGTTGGCCTGAGCTGCATCATCTCCAGAGATAGAAAATCCTCAAAGCTCAACTGGATATGACCCTGAGCTACCTGGTATAACCTTAAGCTGGTTGTACCCCTCTGAGTGGGAGGATGGACCCAGCTTCCAGTGCTGCATTCCAGCCTGGGGCCACAACCCTAAAAAGCTTCATTTAGGTAAAAATCCATTTTTGTTTCAGAAAAAAAAGAATCTTTGCATGGAAAGCACTTGATTGGTCATGAACGATTGTGTTGCATAAAAGGGAGAGACAAGAAGTACCAAGAGGAAGAATAAAGGAAGCAAAAGGCTATAAAAGAACTTTCTAGCAGATATTTCCAAGCTTATTCTCCACACAGCATCTCTGCACACACATGTGGCCAAACTCAGGGCCTGCAAATTCTTCAAGCCCCACTGCCTGTGAGCTCACATTGGCAGAGACATGATAAAACAGAGCTGCAGTGTCTCCATCTCACAGCAATGCTAGAGGAGCCTAATTTAATACAGTCCTGGTTGATAAACAGCAAACAGCTGAGATAATTTAGAAAAAGAAATAATTATAAGAGAAATAATAAAAAAAAATAACTAAAAGATAATTTAGGAAAAGGAAACTTTGTCAAAGCTGTTTGTGGCTTTAATGTCTTGTTGTATAGAAGTCTCCTGTAACCACTTACCTACCAGTCCTATAGTAGAAGAAAATTCATTCATATTTTGGCTTCAAAAGCAACACAAAATACTTCCTTTTCCTCCTACTGTGTTACCCTCATTAGAGCTCTCACAAACAGCACAGAACAGCTTTGGTAGCCTGCATGCACGAGGGACTGGTTGGGTAGGTGATGCCTGTAGACTCAACCTTTTGATGACTAATTTCACACTTTCCCACTCTAAAAATCCCAAGAAGAGGCCAGTTCAGAGCACACAACACCTTCCTGAGGTCTGGAGCAGGAGCTTGCCGTAGATGACAGGATTAGCTACATCATCTTAGTCATACAACACACTTTATAACCCTCTTATCACTCTGGAGACATCAATTCAAAGCAGCTTTTCCAGGGGAGCAAGCCCACCCAGCACATGCATGATGTTGACTCTCCCCAATCCTCTGTCAGACTGTCCTGGTTCAGCCCCAGCTGGGAGCCAACCCCCAGGAGCTGCTGGCCACTGCTCCCCCCTCCCCTGCCACGGATCAGGGGAAGGAGAATTGGAAGGGAGAGAAAAAAAAAGCCTGTGGGCTGGGATCAGTTCAATAAAGCACCCAGGGAGAGGAGACAACAATCCTAAGGATAATACCAGTGGAATCAATATATCAATCAAGTGACAATAAACCACTTACCCAAGGTGCAGCTTTCTCTGCTCCATCCACAAGCCAACCCCCCAGAAAACAAAATCTGCTCTGCCCCTCCCCTTACCTGGGGGCCATGGCACCAGCATGGTACCAACACCCATTGGCTGGGTCAGCTTCCACCTGCACCCACTTGGGAACATCAGCCCCACCCTGGCTGACCCCAGGACATTCCACCCCTTATTCCAGGCCACCTACATCCCACCCAGCAATGATTTAACAATTAGCACCATACAATTTAATTCACCAACTGTTCTGCCCCAGAATCAAGTCCCCTTGGGGCACACATTGGACCTGCCTGTCCTCTCACATCCCCCACCCAGGTCCTTGAGCAGAAGCAATCCTTTGGATGGGTTTCCCTTTGCCAGAGGCAGGGTTCAGCCACACCAGCTTCCCTAATATGTTCTTCAGGTGCCCTACAGGAGCTTTAGCCCCTTCTGCAGCATGTGGTAGGTTTGACTGGGCAGGGCCAGCGGGATGGGCAGATCCTCTTGTGCTGACCTTTGCCAAGTCTCTGTCCCAGTGTTGGAAGGCAGCTCCCCATACAGCTTCCAGCATGATTTTTAACAGTCCCTTGCACCTTTCACTCTCCCCCGAGGCTGGTGCCTGGTGGGGGGTGGCACACACCCACCCTCTGCCCTGCTCCGTGGCTGTGAGGCTGTTTCAGGAATTACCCCCATCGTCTACCTCAGTTCCTTCTGGGGTGCCAAAAAAAACAAAGAAACCTTAAAATACGCCCAATGAGTCAATGCCTGGGGGTTTCAACCCAAAAAAAAAGCAAGGAAGTGCATTCTTTAGCCCAGTTTAGAACAGCACTCTCCCACACATGCAGCTTTTAAGCACATATGTTTCATTCTGTGATTCCTTCAGTACTGGAAGACAGTGAGATAATTTTGACCCCGCATTATTCATCTTGCTGACGTGCTTCATTCCTCCCACTGCCCCACGTCCACCTCTGCCAGCAAACAGCAGGCTTGCTCTGGAGCAAAGGACTGCTCCTACCCCCCGTGTGCAGCAGGTCCTACCATCAGAGGCTGCTGGCACCAAAATAACACCAATTTCCTGGGACTAAAGGGGTAAGGGAAAAAGAAACCTTTGATTCAGCTCTAGAAACGGGAGTTAGAAAAGAACATTCATATGAGGATGTGTTTGACCAATGTTTTCCATCCCATTTCTCAGCTGCTGGGACCAAACAGCCCGTAGCCCAGGGAGGTCCATAGGAAGCCCCCTCCCTGCAGTTCCCTGGAGCACCAGCACAGTGCTCACGACAGAGGCTTCACCCCAGGCAAACCTGCAGCTGGGTGCAGCAGAGTGCACTGCTCTGACCAGGAGCCACCCTCAGGAGCTGGGAGCTGAGAGCTGCCTCCCAGACACGAGGAACACAAGCCTGAAGAGGACCAAGCCACCCCACCAGCAGAGAAACCAGCTGGTAGCTGCGTTCACAAGACCCTGCAGAGCTGGGTGGGCCATGGCAGGAGGGAGGCCACGCCACCCTGCCCCTCTGAGGTGCCAGCATCCCACCCCACCAGTGGGGAAGGAGCCCACTGGCGTGGAGGAACCAGCAGGCTGGGCTGCTGGGCTCAGGAGCAACCACCCTGCCAGCAGGAGCCACTTCTGCAGCTTGCCTTGCCCAGAGGGACCCTCCCTCCCTGCCACGCTGGCTTCCAAGAGGGCATCATGCCAGGCATCCATAAACTGCTGCAATTCAGCACAGGGTCATTCTGGGGAGGAGTTTGGAAAACGATTCAATGTTCATACCCCTCAAAAAAAAGAAATGATCTCCCTGGGTGTGGCAGAATTATTAAGAACTTCAGCATTAGGCAGTGTTACACAATGCATCACCTGCCTGAGAACACCAAAGAGAAACGGGGCATGAATTCTTCATCAGAGCCCTTCACTTCCCCAGCACACCACACACCCCTCATCTTCATTCCCAGGGATTCAGCTTAACCTTTTGGAAATGCTACAGCTAATAAACTTCAGGGACTAAGAAGGAAACATTCGTTTTCATGAAGTTTCTGCACCTGACTCCTCCAACTGCTCCCTCCTGCCTCCTCGTTGGCTCTGAGATGACATTCCCCCATCACCATCTCTCCTCTCCCTGGGCTCCCAGCTCTCCCCAGCCATGAGTGCTGGTTCTTCTCCTTCCTCACACCCTCTGGGAGACAAAACTCACTAAAGCTCCACTAGCAGCTTAGGAAAGACACATTTTTCACCTATAAACAACAAGAAACACCTTCCTATTTATATAATTCTATGCAGTCTTCTCTTGGGGTTAAAGCCTTAAAAGAGATGGGGAAATGCTAAATTTTGAAATGGAAGATTTTATTTCACTTTTCTCTTGCAAAACTCTGTTTACATTTCTGCTCACAGTCAGTTTGGAAGCACCTCACAGTGCAGTCCAGACCCATTCCTGTCACACCCCTTGGTGGTGTGAGAGAAACTGGCCCGGGCACGTGTCTGCCACGCTTTACTCATTGTGCTTAATAAGGAAATGGATATAAACCATTAAACAGTGCAATTAACTGCACTAATGACATGATTACACGTGCCCTAGCTACATGAAGAGCGTGATAACTGTCTAAAAATTAAACTATTCAAGAAAATTATATATAAACATAAAGGCACTTACTATGAGAAAATAAAGATAAGAATCTCAAATGGAACCATACAAGAAACAATATTTAGATCTTGACTAAGTACTGGCCCAAGCTCACTGGTGACAACTTAAGCCAGCTTTGGGGAAGCAGCTTTGGCCACAAAGTGAGACCTGCTCACATCTGTGCTGCACGTGGAGTTTACAGGGGTGCCTACAGCTGCTCCCCCAGTCTCCAGGGTCAGCCCCACTGAACATCCAGCAGAAGGTCACCCCGAGCAGAGGTGAGGAAACAGGAGCCCTCAACAGCAGGAGGAAGGGTTTTCATTAAACAGACTGCACAGATTACATTTTAAAGCTGTTATTCAATAAATCTACAAAGGCATTTCTACAAAGGCACATACCTGTGTGATCCCACTCTCCTGGGACAGAGAATAAGCACTAGTGACTATTTATAGAAAGGCTGAGCACGTTTCCTCCCTTTAGCTGGTGGCCAGGAACTCCCAAGGAGCAGCTGCCATTTAAAATTAGGAAATCATGCTCAGATAAACATTGTCTGTCAGAGGATGGTATTGATTCAGAAACAGAACACGAGCCTTTGCTGTTCTAAGTGACCCACTGAAGGAACCTAGAAAAAATGCTTTTCCAATTATTCACCAGCCCCAAATTCTGTGCAATAGCACTGCCTCAAACTAGGCTAACCTGGCTCAGGTAAAATTCAGCTGTATCTTCAGCAAAATAACTTATTCTGAGAGCAGATGGAGCTGTTGCAAGCAAGCCTTGCTCTGCTGAAGCAGCAGCATTTGGGTGATTGTCCTGGTTTGGGTCAGAACAGACCTAATTCTATTCAGTGATTTTACTTTTCAGCTCAGTGTCTTCTAACTGCACCTTCTGAAGCTATCAGTGTGTTTTCACAGTGTCTGCTTCTAGCAGTGCTGCAGCAGTTGGTGTTCACAGCTCCTACCAGGGATTGGTGTGCACACCCAGGCTGCTGCTCAGTCCTGTGCCCCACGCTGGGGTGCAGTGAGTCAGGGGTGGCACCTGCAGGAGGAGCAGCCAGGAGAGGGGACCCTCAGCTGACCAACAGGGGATCCCACCCCATGCACAGCATGTTCACCATAAAGCTGAGGGAGCACCAGGGTCAGGCTTCTTCTTCAATGACCAGCATCCAAGGAGGACTCTGTCTGTTCAGCCTTCTGTTCCAACCCATGTGTTCCTGAACCCAGTTCCAAAATCCAGCCCCTGGATCTGACACCTGTCTGCCACTGAGCCCAGCCTGGGACTTCTCCATAGCCTGCTCCACAGCATCAGTGGTGATGGTGACACAACTGCCACCAAGGGTGGGCTGAGCTCAATACTGGGTTTGTATATATTTGTATATACTCCATTTTATTATTTCCATTAAAGCTGTTTTACTTTTCTTTCTTCATCTGTAAGTCTCTCGCCCTTATTCCTTTTCTGTTCTCCTTGGGGAGGGCGAGGAGCTCACAGAGAGCATCTGCCACAGGGCTGGGGGCAGCCCTGACCCTGAACCAGGCCACTGTTCCACAAGGCAGCTGCACATCACTGCACTCACTCTGCTGCTTCCTCTCACTTGAGCAGAGCAGACCTTTATCCCTGAATTAGCAAATTAATTCCTCCCCTGTGATTACCATTCTTTCTTGGTCATTTTGTTCGAATAAGCAAAAAATCCTTTTAAATTTCATAACAAAGTAGCTGTAGAACAAGTTAACACTTCAGAACTACAAACAGACGTGTGTCTGTTCCTGTAATTTTCCTAAATCCATCTTTGGTTTTACCTGGACTTACAGAGCATGCTCTTGAAGGTCAGGAGGAAGGTGACCTCTCTAGCTGTTTGGACACTGAAGCCAGGCAGTCCCACAGCTGGCTGAGCTCTCTGAGAGAGACGTCCTGCAAGAGCACCAGTCGTTTCCCTGCACCCTTTTAGAAACACCTGAATGCAACTAGACACAGATTTTGATTAAACCTTTCCAAAAACCCACGGAAGTCCTGTGGAAGGAGGGTGTGAGAGAGCAGCAATGCTCTTCTAGCAGCCAAAAAAACAGGTAAATGCAAAAACCAAAAACCCCTTAATGGTGCTCTAGGAAGAAGTGATGTATTTATTATAAAATTTTCACTGTTTTTCTTACAACATTTGGGGCTATCCATGTTTTGGAAACGTTCACAAACCTATTGCTTGAGCGTTGAAGATGCTTTGATGTGAAGCAGCTTTGGCTCCTACCACATTAAACGCTACACAAAGCATAGAGTGGGCCATAAAAATCCATCCCACTGTGTCCCTTAGCTCTGGGATCATTCATTTGATAGATACACAGGGGGGTTGCATCAGACTGATAAAAACACCATTTGGCTCTCACAGAGGCACCTGACAGAGCTGCAGGTAAAACTAAGAGCAGTCAGTCACCTCACTTCATCCTTCACCTCCTGCCTAACCCCCAAACTCCTCCTCATGATGGTTTTAAGGGAGGTTCCTCTGGCCTCCTTTCTTTTCCTTTTGCCCAGAGCAGAGCTCCATCCTGCCTAGGACTCCCCACATCACTACCACTGAACATCCTTCACTCATTTCCCTGCGATAATGTTGGAATTAATAATCCTATCATGTTTAATACAGGATGGAAAAGTTGCTCAAGGAGCTTCTGCGAAGAAGAAATTCAAGGATGTTGCTCTATTAATAGGTGCTATGAAAATATGGAATCCCAAATTACTTTCACTGGAAGGAATCTTAAGTTAATTAACAATTCTGTAAAAGAAATCCACATTTTCAAAAAATGGGTTGTGTTACACAAATAAAAATGAGGTTGCCACCAAGAGAAATAATTTGCTTCTGAAATGACATTTGTCAACTACCCCACTAAGTACTTTGACATTTGTAGGAATTGTGAAGCTGATGAAGCTGACAAAACTCCACAGCACTGCTCAGCATCCTGAGGCACTGGGCTGGCTGCTCGCAGGGGTGGGTGCCCCTCCCTGGGAGTGTTCAGGCTCAGGTTGGACGGGGCTCTGACCAACCTGCTCTGCTGGAAGCTGACCCTGCCCGTGGCAGGGCGTTGGAACGAGCTGATCTTTAAGGCCCCTTCCAACTTGAACCATTTTAGGATTTTATGATTATTTTTCCTTTATATGAAGAGTCACAATTTGAGCGTAAAAATTGCTCTTATTAGGCAGAGAATGTCAAGTCTCATTGCTAAATTTACTGTAGTGATTCAGCATGAAAACAAGTGTTGCCCTTTTGGCTCTCAGCAATCCCATTAAAGCGCCCGTTCGACACCCACATTAACTACAGGGTGGTGGAATTACTTCATCCAACAAAGGGGTGTTTCATCAAATGCTAAATTCCTTCTAGTGCAGATGCAAAGTCACCAAAATATGTCTGTCTTGTAACCAGCTCATAAAGCCTGAGAGAATCAGATGTACTTCTTGGCAAGCCACCTCTCCACCCAAACGATGACCAAAGGCACCTCTGCTGTGTGGTCACGAGGTGTGGGCCAGGGGGCTGGGGTGGGTGTGGGATCACAGACCCTACAAGACACCCTGTGGTCCTGGCAGCCCTGCTCAAGAGCTGCACGACTGGGATGAAGATCACTGAAGTGCAATTTGCTTGTGACATTTTCAAACACCTTGGCCCAGCAATTGTAAATGTCACCCTTTTAAAAGGCAACGATCAGGGGAACTCAGATATATATGTAAAAGCTCTAATAAGACATCCCTCGCCAAGATGTTCCCTGGAGCGTGGGCAGCCTGCTGAGCTGGGCTTTGGAACCCACAGCATGCAGCACAGATGCCTCTAAAGAAGCTCCTGGAGAACAGAACCCTGCTAATATTCAGAAGTGATTGCCAAGGACCTGTCCTCCATCAGCAGAAGCCACATCACCCAGACCCCTCCCACGTGCAGTTCCAAAGCACGGCTCACTCCAGCCAAGGCAGGATGACACCATGGCACCAACTGGTCTTGGGAGGGAGGCAGACCCAGCTGGGGCTGGGGGACAGGGAGGAGAGAAATCAGTGGAGGTTTGCCTGGCAGAGACCAAAATCCAAGGGAGATTTAATACTGATGAAGAACAGATGACAAATAACATTATCCACAAAAAAAGAAACTGAAAGACAAACCCAATCTGAGCTCACTAAATATTCCACAGCAATATTAAACACTGGCTGAATTCTTCACAGAACTGCACAGATTTCACTTCTGGAGGACAATGCAGAACGACTCCTCAACACCATCCACAAAATCTCCAGTGTTGGCCTAAATGTTTAAACAATTTAGAAGCTCGCACACAAACTAATGCCCATTTAGAGACAAGAATCAAGGCAATATATTTTTCCAGATGCTCTACTGGATTGCTCAAGCTGTAATGGCACACTTATAAGAAACTACAATAAAAAAGACAAAATGCTGATGCAATGCAGCATGAACATAGCAAAACAGCCATTAATATTGTTCTCCCAAAGAAAGATGGCTTGCAGAATAGCTTGAAAGGACATCTGACATGTATCTTCCCCTGTTCTCAAGAAATATAACCATACATAACACTGATATGATTACTTGCTAAATCTAATAAGTTTCTCTTTCTTTGATGGTTGTTTGCTCCTTAATGTGCTCTAAATGCGTAATAAAAATATAATGAAAAACATACATTCATTCTATGTGGCAGCTACTGCCTATCCCATAAAAAAGTAATCTTATAAAGTTTAATTTTACAGTGTTTCTTAAACCTATTTCTACTTATTCACTATATGCAGAGGGTATCTGCAAAGGAATTTAATACTTAACACTTTTCTTCACCAACATTAATGCCAAATTTTCTCCTTACAGTCATTGTCTTCTCCCTCCTGTAAGCCTAGAACAGGAAAAGCAAATGGATTTAAGGTTTCCAAAGAGCCTCATTAAAATGTAAAGTCCAGATATCCACATCGTTTTCCCTGTGATTGCTTTAGGACTGTTGTGGGATTTCTCCTGTCTGGGCCTTCATCAGCCATCACATTTTAATGTCCTGGAGAAAACCCTGAGCTGAGCTCAGCTCGGTGCCTGCTGGCATCGGGGCATCTGGTTTGCATTAGGGGAATGCAGATTGGAGCAGAGATGAGTTAAGGACCACTTTGTTTTTCAAAAGATATTGGTTAGGAGAAACACCAGCAAATAAAAGCTCCTGACAGGAAACTCTCTGCAGATCTTTAGGATGAGCCAATCCAGAAAAGCCTCTCGGGACAGACTCTCTCCTTTCATCTCGCAGTGGGATTTACAACCAAAACAAACCCAAAAAAAATCATACTTCTAGGCATGGTCAATCAATCTGATCTTTATACAACAATCTTACATTACACACGTTTGTTTCACATGTTCTGCTCTTCATTTAAAGGCAGAAAAACCTGCTACAAAATTCTTCAGGATGCCAGTCCCAAAAAGTGCTCTCGTGTGCTGCCGGGGGTGATGAGCAGCAGGGACCTGCAGGGGCCACCACCTCTCCCTGTCACCCTTACAAGAGGGTCACCTCACCTGGCCTTGATCTTCACTGACTTCACCAAGCTACTCGGCCTCTTGACCAGCAGCATGTGGAGAAGCACTGACCTGTGGTGTCAGAAATCCCACTCCCCTCCTCAATCAGCATGTGTTCCCCCACACCAGTCAGAGGGATGGCGTTTTCCATGTAAGTTCTAGCTCTTTCACAGAAAAAAAAGTCTCATCCTAACAGCCTTCCACCACTTCTATCCCAATTCCCATTCAGCTTTCCTGGGCACCCCTGCCCCGAGCTGCCTGGGGGGATCCTGGTGACTCGCTCTGGGTTTGGCAGCTCCGCTGGGAACACAGACGTGTTCCTGGAGCAGGAGCAGAGACATCCACCCTCATCCACAGGGACCTCGGTGCTGGCCAGGATCACACCCTACACACCAGAATTCCCTTCTGTCCCCTGCTGAGAGGACTAAATGCTCCAGAAGCCAGCGTGCCACGGCTCCAAAGAGCACGGACTGTGCCCAGCCTGTGCAAGGGCACCCCGGGTAAGAGCACAGCAGATCCCTGCTCCCAACGCTCCCCGTGCTTTCCAGGAACACGGGATGAGCTGTATCCACCCACACACAGCGGCTCGGGGAGGTGGGAGGGGAAGAGGCATCTCTCCTTTCACAGGAATAATCCTTGTGCTCAAACTCACCCTGTGCAGCAACAGCCATGAGACTGCTGAGAAAGCTGCAGGAGAGGGGATCGCTCTCACCAGGGTGACTGCAGTTACAAGGGAAGGGAAGAAAGAGGGGGAAAAATCCTCACTGCTGATTTCCAACAAAAGCCCAACCCTTCACAACCATTTTATACAAGTTTTCATCCACAGGCTCACAGTATTTTGTTATACTTTCTCTCTTTGCACCAATAGAACTAATCGGGGCTTGAGCTGAAGATAATAAAATGTTTCTTTTTGAAGCACGTCCCTTGCACCAACATTAATGCCAAATTTTCTCCTTACAGTCATTGTCTTCTCCCTCCTGTAAGCCTAAAACAGGAAAAGCAAATGGATTTAAGGTTTCCAAAGAGCCTCATTAAAATGTAAAGTCCAGCCATCCACATTGTTTTCCCTGTGATTGGGGATGTCAGACTGCAGATGTCAGGCCTGGACCCTGCTGGGCTGAAACAGCGTTTATTTGGTGCCAAGAGGAGGAAGTACTGGGGAAGCAGACAGAGTGGGAAGCACATCTGAACCAACAAAGGACCTTACTTGAAAGCAGACGAGCCGAAGCAGCCCGTTGGCCCTGGCAATGCTCAGCATCTACCCACACAGCACTGCCCGTGTCAGAACCTGGGTACAAGAGGCACACTTAATCCTCTGAGTTCATACAAATGGTGTAAGCATCCTCCATAAGGCAAGCAGCAACGTCCAGATTCTGAGATTTCACCCAAAACCTGAAGTTAATCCTGTTTGTCCTCAAATGCCCATGTCAGAAAGGCAGAGAGGGAAATAACAAAGCAAACTCAGTCTCAGGGACTTCACAGATCAGCATGTACAGCTGCATTAGGGAATTTTGTGCCAGAGGGAGCTCTTTCCCATTTTTAGGATCATCAGAGTAACTTCTGACCTCCCTAGAGCCAAGGGGCCAGCAAACATTCTCTCACAGGGGCCAGAAAGTCTCCTTCTGAAGTTATACTTTGAATCCCTCCCCCAAAGCCCTGCAGGGCTGCTCTGAAAGCAGCCCCAGCTCTGCAGCTGAGTGGGGCTGCCCGGGCAGTCAGAGCTGAGCTCTGACCATCCCAGCTCCACACGGCCTCCCTGACTCCCTCAGAGCCCATCACAGCTCCCAGGCACCATAAAAATGCCACTTCCCAACACACTCAGGCAGGATGCTTTACTGTTTATGACAGATGACAGAACCAAATACACTTTAAAATGGTTTAAATGGAGGAAAATGTTCCTCTCTGGCCATCACACAACTCATTTTCTGGGGTTAGCAGGCAGATAAAGCAGTAGCAGCAGCTCTGGAACGTGGCATCTGCTCCAGGCGAGCTCTCCTGGCAGTGCCCTCCCAGGGGCACCCCCGTGGGGCAGCAGCCCTGGCACGGCTGCAGAGGAAGCACCCGAGGGGGCAGCTCTGGGCTGGGGGCACCAGCCAGGTGCCCTGGAGTGGGGCTCAGGCAGCAGCCTGCCCCTGCCAGCTTCCCCCCTGCCCTCCCTGGCTAACGGGCTGTAAGCTGGACTAGCCAGCAGCACGCAGGGGCACTGCAGTGAGGGTTCCTTTGACTGCTTTCTCCTAGACACTGCCAGCCCTGAGATGAGCAGGCTTACATCCTCCTAAGATCCCAGCGTGGTGGGGTTGGAAGGCACCTCTGGAGATCATCTCATCCAACCCCCTGCTCCAGCAGCTCACCCAGGGTCACATCCAGGTGGGTTTGGGATCTCTCCAGAGCAGGAGACTCCACAGCCTCTCTGGGCAGCTGCTCCAGGCTCCTACACCAAAGAAGTTTCTCCTCATGTGCTGATGATGCATTTACTGTAACATAAACAGCAAATATATAGTGTAGTTTATCTTTTTTTCCCCTTATTTCAGCTGTGAAAAACTAGAACATCAGTGTTGGGCAGGTCCTGGTGTGGATTCAGCAGTGTACTGACACCCCTGAGCAGTCGCAGTAGCCCGTGGCTGTCTCTGCCATGCTCAGAGAGGGCTCTGGAGCACACCTCCAACACTGCTGTGCCCACAGACCCTGTGCCCTCGGGCAGGCTCCTGGACCTGTGCCCTGCAGAGCCTGGCATGCACCCAGACTCTTACAGGGCTGCTTCTACCACGTGTTTTTCCCCCATCCTTATCCTTCAGTTTGAAATGAAGGAGTCATTTGCTCGTCTGAGCCGTATTGACATGTCAGATTTGCTCCAACAACAAGGATCAATAGCATGCAAGACTCCAGAGACCTGCCAGGACATGGAAAAAAATATAATAAAGATCAAGGTGACAGCAGGTTTTAATTATGTGAGAGGAGAAAGTATGTTCTGTAAGGTCTTTGCAATTGGAGACTATAATCAAAATGTCATCAGCCTGCCTCTTGTATTTTCAATCTCTGAGGAAAATGACTAAAACTGGTATAACATTTTCAGATGAATGTTGATGCTCGCATCAGAAAGCCTGACATTTGGCTAATGTCAGACATCACCTACACTGTCACTTGATTTCTCTCTTCCCCCTTGGGTGTCACTTCACTAATGACCCAGAGGTGGTAATGAAATGCAATGAACAGATTAAGGACAGAACTTTTGAAAATGAAGCAATATATGCTCTGACATTAACCTGCCACTGGTGGAAATATTCTGGAATGTGTTTATTTGCCAAGCCAGATGACACAGGTATCCCAAAACTAAGTGTAAACATTTCTGTCCCTTACCCAGCGAGGTGATGATCCAGTTTTGTTCAGGCTCTGTAAGAGTCTGTGCCAGGACACAAGCTCTGTGAGGAGCACCACAGAGGCTCTGGGGTTTTACACCCCCCTGCAGGAAGATGCAGACTTTGCCCTCCCTTTCAGGTGAAACAGAAATCACCGAGCCTCTGTGCTCCCAGCTCACATACTCCTGGTGTATAAATAGCCCCCGTCCTTCCTTTGGGAGCCAAATAACATGCCAAAAAAATACACGAAAAATTTTCTGTCTCTCCTTCCACGAAAAACGTGGCAAAGCTGTAAAGGGCCTCTGGAGATGGGCAGCACAGCTTCAGCTGCTCCAGAGACTGCCCTGCAGCAAAGAGCCAGGATTTCTTATAACTCCTCAGGTCACTGCTGGCACCAGCACCTCAACTATGGCCATGGAAGCTCCACGCTCTTGGTGGAGACTGTCCCAGCCTGTTTGTCCAAGAGGCAGGGACACTGCAGCAGCATGCTGTAATAGCAGATACTACACTGCAAACAGAAGTAGTAGGATTATTTCCACTGGAAATAGAGCCCTTCCTAAACTGCTCTTTATTAGTATTTTTTAAATCCACCAAGCTTCTGCACACCACTAAGGAATATTACAGCACTGTGATTTTAAAACAAAACGTGGCTATCTCATAACAATAAGCTCTTAAGTGTTTTCCAACTCCTTCTGCCTGGGGCCCTGCAAACACTGGGCATGAGAATTCTGTTATCTACAACGTCTTCCCCATTTCTTGATCTTTTTTTTGAGACTCATTAATGGACCGGGAAAGTAGCAGAAAAAATTTTGCTGCTTGCCAAGGACCTCACTCCAAGCACACAGCAGCTTGTCTTTGTCCTCCACCGTTCCAGGTGGAAGCACAGCTCATACTTCCAAGCCATTGATTCCCTCTTACAGAATCTAAAGTGCTGAGAAATTCACCTTCCCTTTTCCTCCAAAACACGTGCTACAAGAAATTCCCAAGCTGGCCCTGCTTTCAAACGCAGCCCAAACAAACCCCCAGGGAAGCCCTGCAGTCAGGCACTGCAGGAGAGGGAAGATGTACAGTTTAAGTGGGAACAAAAATCACAGAGCACTCTGGTGCAGCTCTGGCTTCTGCTGCTGTGTCTCTGCAGCACTCCTCTGCTGACCCCCTGCCCAAAACAGAGTATCACCACCAGCAGGCAGAGCAGCAGCCAAGCTCCTCCCTCCACTACAGCCCAGAGACCCGAAGTGCCAGGCAGGGAAGGGAGGAACAAGTCCCTGCACTCCCCCAGGGCAGTGGGGGTGAAGAAGGGAGCAGCCAGCCCAGGAGCCAAGCCAGGGGCAACAGCAGCAGCCAGCCCACGAGCCCGGGGACACAGCAGGGACTCAGAGACAGCTTCATGCTCTGGGCCCGTTGTCCTGGGAACTCCACTTGCTGTGACACCAGGGAGCCCCTCCAGTAAGCAGAATCCTCACACACTGCACAGACAGACCTCCCACCACCACCACAGTCAGAGTCAGCTCCTCTAGAGGTGGCTTCTTGCCCCACCTCCAAGTTCCTGTGGAAGGTGGGGGGACCTGGTGGGGATCTCTGTGGAAGGAGGGGGCACCTGGTGGGGATCTCCTCCCCAGCTCCCTCCCGCGGCTGGCCAGACCCTGGGTGAGAACCAGTCAGGAGGGGCTTTCCTGCCTGGCTGTGGACATCTTCCCCATGCCCACCCTCACTCAGGGCTGGGGGTTTGACCCCAGCACTTCAATGACGTAGTTGTGTGCACCTAGGGAGAAATTTATGCCTATGGAAAATACTCTTCAACATCTGCCAGCACTAAATTTGGCAGTGAGAGTGGCTAAGACAGCTGGCAAAGCACTGACCCCTCACCACCTAGAAAACCACATCAGAAACCCTCGCTGAGTGCACGTTCCTTACACCAAACTCCCCAGGTGAACATAAGCAGGTTTGGGCTCTATTTCTTTCCTCACTGGAGAACCAAGACTCATTTCAAACGTTACCTTATAACCTGGAGTCAGGGTGAGGAGAGTGGAAGTGGCCTTTATAAAAAGTCAGAATCTGTTGTGGCCTCAAAGCATCACCCACAAATCTGACAAAAGCAGTAACAAATGTTCTGGAGATGTTCCCTCCCACACCATCACTTGCAGATGCTCACTGAGCCCTGTCAGCTACACGAACAAGACAGAAACTATCCCAAAATTCAGTCAGCCAAGTCATGGGTCTTGAAGCCAAAAGTTGTTGTGGCACTGAGAAATCTAAAGAGTAGGAGATCTTAATTAGTAGGAAAGTCATGAAAATGTTTGTAGAAGAGTAGAAAGATCACATTTTGCTGGGGAAGAAGCATTTGCTTTTTAGTTCATGCATCATATGAACCCCAAAGGCAGTTCTGTAAGCACTCCCCAGGCCTCCCAGAGAGGAACTGCACCGTGGTGGTGAGGAGGCTCTTCATTTTCTATGCCCATTTTTTCCCTTCCATTCTGAGGCTACCAGCAAGAGTTAATCGGTGGCCACTGTGACAGTATCTGCTCTAGTGCAGAAAAAGTCTTCCAGGGACTCCACCAACCCCACCCATTCATGATTTTGCATAGGCTGCCTGGGAGAAGGTGGACAGTGATTCCTGGTCAGCACTGATGAAGATTTGTGACCTGCAGGGGAAGGGTTGTGTCATTTATCACCTGCTGACTCCAATAAAGGTGTTCTGGAGAATGGATGTTACAGCTGCTGCTTCCAGTGTTTATTTCAAATATCTGTCTGGCCCCCTTTGGCAAAGAACAGGCGACAGTCACAAGCAGCACAGTTTCAAAGCAATAAATAAATAAATAGCTCCCAAGTTGTCTGCAGCAAATAAAGTAATTTCAACACATTTTTACAGCCTGATACCTGTGAACTCCTCAGAATGTTCTGTCAACACTCTCAGTGCTGAGGACCTGCCCGGTTACCAGACTCCAGAGCCTTGTGGAAGTAACATATTTGCATCCAAAAAGGCTGTTTTCATCAAAAACTGATTCTACCCTTACAAAGAATCTGCCACCAGCTGTAATAAGCCTTGAATTGAATGTAAACTGGTTATTTCCCATCTGGTTCTCAATGACAAAGAGTAGAAATTGTGAATGAAATAACTGGATAATTTCTTGCGATAATTAAAATTAATATTAATTTAATAATTAAAGTTTATTTCTCTTTCTCATCAGAAACCCACACCAGCTGCACCACTGCAAGCAGAACTTTGCTATTGTTTTCCAAACACACAACCTGCCTATCAGGAGGATGAAAATGCCCTTAGTGCAAGGGGGTTTGGGGGGTGGTGGTGAAACATGAGATTTGTTCATGTCTTTACCAGACAAGAATGAAACAAATAAGCCACTGATAGAGAGAGAACTACAGAGCATGCAGGCATCCCACGGAGAGATGAGAACAATGCTGAACAATACAAATGGCAAGAGGCTCTGGGGCTGGCAGCTCACTGCTCCTGCCAGGTTATCCTGGGCAGTGCCAAGGGATTAAAACGGGGTGATTTGTTTGCAGTCTCTGGCAGCATGCTTCCACAGCTCAGATGTGTGGGGAGTTGCTTCTGTGGTAGAGGGACGAGCATTTGGGTTCTAGGAATTCCTAATTTTTTTCAAGTTTCTATAAATAAAAGTATTGACAAAGGTAGGATGTGTCTTCTTCATAAAACTATAGAATTAGAGAATGGTTTGGGTTGGAAGGGACCTTAAAGGTTGTCTAGTTGCAAGTCCCCTCCCCTGGGCAGGGACATCTCCCTCAAAGCCCCATCCAAGCTCCTCTTGAACACCTCTAGTGACCCAGAATCCAGAGTTTCCCTGGGCAGCCTGTGCCAGTGTCTCACCACCCTCAGAGTGAAGAACTTCTTCCTTCTATCTAATCTAAATCTCCCCTTTTCCAGTTTGAACCCATTAACCCTCACCCTATCACTGCAAACCCTTGTAAAAATTCCCTTTCCAGCTTTCTTGCAGGCCCCCTTCAGACACTGGAAGGCCACTAGAAAGTCTCCCTGGAGCTTTTTCCTCCCCAGGGAAGGTCCCCAGCTCTCTCAGCCTGGCCTCCCAGCAGAGGGGTTCCAGCCCTCACATCACTTTTGTGCCCTCCTCCCGACCCACTCCAACAGCTCCACACCCTTCTCGTGTCAGGAGCTCCAGAGCTGGACCCAGGAGCCCAGCTGGGGTCTCACAAGAGCAGAGCAGAGGGGCAGGATCCTCTCCCTTGTCCTGCTGCCCACGCTGCTGGGGGTGCAGCCCAGGCTGTGATTCTGGCACCCACCTCTTGCAGCCCCTCCTGTGGTTGGGGCAATTCCCACTGCCAACAGTGTGCAGATGGCACTTTGCAAAGCCCCAAACCAGATGTGTTGGGAGCTCCAGTCAGGAGAGAATCCTTTGTGCAGGGGTGGAGAGAGGACTGCTCAGAGCTGTTCAGACTGGGTTTATTTTCCCTTGCTGCTGGAGAACAGCCTTGCTGGAGAACAGCCCTCAGGACCTGACACCATCAGCGCCGCAGGGACGGTTCTGCCCGTGTCGGCTTCTGGACAAACTTCCAGACCAGCAGCCACCACTGAGGTGGGTTTTTCATTGGTTTCCAAGGAGCTGGAAGCTCACCTGGGGCATAAGGACTCATGACACCTTGTGCTAGCTGGTGTCTTGCACTCTGGTGGTTTCTCTGTGGGATATCCCCAAGGAGGGCACTGGCCACCAGGAGAGGATGATGCTGGTGGCACAGGCAGCACCTCGGGTGGGTCACTGGGCTGAATGGGGATGCTCAGGCTCCAGGGCCGTGGAGAATGGCCATGGAGGGAAGGGGTGGTGACAGGGGCTGTGGCATGCAGGAGAGCAGAGCAGCCCCCCACCACCCCCAGAATGAGCAGCACCGCCGAGCCCCACCAGCACCGCGCCCCCACCTGGGGTGCACCTCCCACCAAAGAGCCTGCTCACAGCTCAGAACAGTAAAGAGCTTAATGGGGTTTTTTTTGCAGGGGAACACCCAGTAGATAATGGACCCAGTCGTGTTCTTCACCTTTCAGAATGGAGAAAGAAAATTCCCTCAGTGAAATCCACCAGGATTTCATCATTAGCAAAAGTGGATTCCTGGCTGTCCCTGAGACAAATCTGCTCTTTCAGGCAGGATCCCCTACCCTACTTCTTCTGCCATCCCAATGGAGTGGGAGTTTTGGGGTTGATTTTTAATAGCAAGGTAAAAAAACTTCCAATTTTTAAAACTGAATTTACAGTTCAATGTTGTAGTTGAAGCAAATGGTAAATCTTTTGGGAAAGGGATAATGGCTTCATCCTTCTGTGTGAAATGTCTGCATGCATGATGCATAAAGGCCACTACTCAACTCCAGTCTCTTGGAGACTCATTTCTGCAGAACAAGCTCTCAGACATTTTTCTCCTGGACATATGTGCACTTCCCAGCCATCAGGGTCATGGTCTCTACTTATGAAGTCTTTAACAGGAAAAAGTCAGTCCTTCAAGAGAGGGGAGTTACATAACTGAATATCTATAATTAAACTGAGCTGTGACACCAATAATCACACTGCACAGAACACGAGCTGAAACTATAAACCTGGCAAGACAAGCATGGCCCAGGGGATGGGGTGGAATTCAGACCTTCTCCCCTCCCTGCACCCCTGTTTGGGACGTGGCTCCAGTCAAATACAGCTGCAGGTTACTTTTGTCCCAGGTTTATTCCCTGCATCTTTGGAAATAAATACATTGTCCAAACTCATTGCTGTCAGTAAGAGGTTTTCCATTCAGTTTATATGTCTTTCAAATGAAAATGCTGATGGTCAGGCTCACACTCAGCTCCACAGATCCCAGACCAATTATCTCATTTACTTGTGCTCTAAGCAGACAGGTTACAACCACTGCCCTTCTCCCCTGCAGAGCTGCTTGTACAGGCACAGCTCACCTGCAGTAAGGTGTAATGGAACTGTGTGGACCATGTTCATGCTTCTCCCATGGATAAATGCTTCAGACTCTGGGAAGTCTCCAAACAAAGCTACAGCCCCTCCTGTGTTCACCCAACACGTGCTCCTCACTCTGCAGAGCTGCAGGCTGAACAGAGATGGCCAAGGAAACACGGTCATACCTGGGAACCCTGAGCTGTGTGAATCACAGTCTGAGTTCTGCTTTTGAGACCTCTTTATGATCCCAGTCTTTAACTGAACTCGTGAGAGGCACATGCTGGGAGAAGGCAGGAGGACAGTGGCGTTTGGGAAGAGGCTAGAGTGCAGCAGAGTAGAGGGATGTGGTTTTCTCCACGGTGGATGTTCCTGCTGCAGTGGCATTTGCAAGGAAAGAGGTGTTAAGAGTCAAGTAACATCTAATGTAATCTCACCAGACAAGCCTGTTCACTGTATTTTGTCTCATTAGCTTTTCTCCTTCTGAAAGCTGAAGAAATGCAACGTACACAGGTAAAGAATGACTTGTTTTATTCCCTTCTTACAGAAGTATCTACACAAACTGCAGGAACATGTACCAAACGTTCCAAAAAATCCCCAAATAGCCAGACTCCTGTGTTTCTTCTCTTCTGTGGTCTCCCTGCTGCAGAAGATGGGAAAGGACTTGCAGGTGATCAGATCTGTGCTTTGTCAGGCCACTGTGGGAGGGGAACTCTCGGGGAGCTGGATGGGGACCTGCTGTAGTAACCCCAGGTCACAGCCTCTCTGCTATGGCAGGGGCAGGAGGTGCTCTCTAAAGTGAAGAGCCTACACCATGTAGGAACTCTTTCTCCCATCAATGAAGTGGCACCAGACATAGTTTGCAGGGAAGAGGAACAATGCAGGCTCTCCCTGAAGTATTGCAGCCCAGCACTGCAAGCTCCAGAGCTCCTCAGGTACTACTGAGCAGCAGAGGCTCTAATAACCCAGCTCCCCTGCAGTGCACGTGCAGACTGTAATGGCTCACACAGAGCAGCCCCATATTGTATGAAATATTAATGTGCAGATGTCTTAATGAACCAAAATTCATAAACCCAGCACTATTAACCTCAGGCAGAAGGCGTGAGGCTGTATCTTAATAGGGAAGCTAACTGAAAATTTAAAGTTGGTGACTAGCTCTTGTTGTCCCAGTACAACTATTACAGATTTTTTTTAAAAAAATAATGAATTTAATCCATACATTTCAAAGTCTGTGTTCGAAATGTTGTGCCTTAAGCACAGTTAAAACAACAGAATGTCTCAGCAGAATACTGTAGAGGCAAAGCCTTTGCCCATAGGAATAGTATTTTTAAAGGGGGGCAGAAGAGCCCCATACAGCCAAATGCAAAATCAGTTTTCCAAGCCAGTGGTTTGAAATTCTTACTCCCCCAGCAGTGTTGCAGCTGTTGGTCTCCAAAACAACACTTTTTCCTTTTTTTAATCCCCTCTGCTAGAGGAGGAGATAAGTTCTTCATGAGCCAGGAAACAGAAGTCTCACAATAATATGAGAATTATCTGCACACTCCCTTAGTATACTCATTTACACTTCACAATGAAGTAGTACCTTTTCCACACTTAATTCAGATAGGTGACTGAATGTTTTGCTTAGAAGGTTTCTGAGCCTTTTTTTTTGGCTGCATAAAAGAAAGACAAAACAAAGTTTGGAAAAAGCAAACACAAACCATGTCTCTCAAAGCCTGTTCCCCATCCTGGAGAACATGTTAATGCTTCCCTAAAGCTGTGTCACACGAACCAGTTATTAACTGTGAGAAAAGTTTGGAGTCTTAGAGAACAAAGGCCTAAATTGCCTGTTATCAACAAGCAAAGCTACAGAAATTCAGCTAATCATATATTTTTTTTGACAAGGTAATTTTGAAATGCCTTCTTTAAGCTCAGATCCCCAGAAGTAAAGCAGCTTCTCAAAGGGGCTAAGCAAATTCTTTCATCACCATTTTTAAGATGCTGACTTCCTCCTTGCCAGGTTACTTCCCTCAAGGTTTTTGTTATTCCCTTTCCCCTCTCACCCTGTTCTGAACCCATGCACCAGCAACAGGGTGGGGGACAGGAGTTCTGAGCAGAGGTGGATTTGGGGAGGATCCTGCAAAACCTGACACCTCAGCTGCTCCACAGTCACCACCCAGGTGCTGACAAGGAAGCAAGGGGTTTGTCCAGTGATGTTCTTTGTCCAGAAGACCTGGAAGGGAAGAACAAAGAGCTGAGGGGACAGTCCTTGTGACAGTTCCCTGCCACTCCCACTCAGGACAACACACCAGAGCTCCTCAGGCTACACTGCCTTGCCACAATCTCTATGCTTGAAGGCAAATTTTATCTCAAAAGTAAATAAAACAGGTGAGAGAACCTCCCATGAGCACTCACCTTCTCAGCTGCTAAGATAAAAGACTAATCAAAAAATAAATCATTTTTATGTATTTCCTCCTTACTGCAGCCTGTTACTCCTGTCGGGTGGTTTGGGGTATTCCCCACACCCTTCACCTCTTCTGAAGTGAATAAATTAGCTGTGCAAATTTCTTTGTCTTAGACAAAAAAAAAACAGACAGGAAAAGACCCAAACTTTCAATATCCTGCAAGCAGCTTCAGGTGTCTGCTCCTGTGTACACCTGCCACAGGTATAAAACCTGCAATATGCTCCCTGGACTGCACCCTGCTGAGATCCCTTCCCTGGATTCCTCCACTGGAGATGTGAAGTCATTCAGGTAGAAATCAAGTTGCATCCACTTCAATTTCTGGCTTGTTTCTGTAGGTGCCTTTTTCCAAAGCCAAAGGACGTAAATGGAAATCTTCTCACTGATGCTGAAAGGCTCCGGGCCAGGCCCTGAAATACGCTCATCAGGGCAGCTGCTTTACTTTGGCAATGATGTAGCAAGAATTTAGAGTACTCCTATGGATCCTGC
The DNA here is from genome assembly GCF_000691845.1 of Merops nubicus. NCBI lineage: Eukaryota > Metazoa > Chordata > Aves > Coraciiformes > Meropidae > Merops > Merops nubicus. Next base: position 36,383 of record NW_008600705.1, read on the forward strand.
TATTAAAATTAACTTGTCACTCCCTTTGCACCAGGCCACCTGATCCCAGAATGAAGCTCTGCTCTCTGCTGGAACAAAGATGAAAAGGGTGTGTTCAATCCTGCTTCTGATGCAGAATTTTAAGAGGCTTGTACCCCCTGGATACACAAGCAGGAGCTGGCTGAGCCCCTGTATATCTGGATTGAGCTGTTTCTCCACAGCAGCCTCATGATGTCAGTCAGGACATCCAACCAGTAGTGAATTACAAGGGTGAAGGATCAACGTGGCTTCTGTCCCTCCTCTGCAGCAAGAGCTACTTCTAGATGGGTAAGCTAAATTTCATCCGGATGACAGAATAAACCTGAATCATTTCTGGGTCCAAACATCAGAGGGTCAAGTTGTTGAAATCCTCCCCCAGCACTGAGAGCAGTGGCAGGTAATTGCTTCCATGGAGCTGAAGAAAATTCCCTCTGTCTTCACCATACTCAGCTACAGAAAATTGCTGCTCATCCAGCTGCAAATATCTGACAGGCAGTCAGACAGCACCTCGGGGACAGAAGTTTTAAAGCAGAGTGTAGCCATGTATCAGCTGCCTGTTCCTGAGAAAAGTCACCATGTGCTGACAACCCAGATCTCCCAGTACCATTGCACAGTGTGGATAATGTAAAAGCCCCAAATAAAAGCTGCCCTGGGGTATTAAGAAGTTGCTTTGGCAGGAAAGATTAAAATATTCCTGAATACAAACCTTCCAGAGTCCAGCAAACGCCAGATTCAGAGGGCAGTAATGGATGTGCCACAAATCCACATCGACCCAAGAGGGTTTATAAACCACAAGGTCAAATGCTGCTGATACATTTTAAATAGAAAGAGAGATAAAACATAAAGGCAAGTTCAAACTGTATTTGAGTTCAAACACGGAAGGACCCAAGAGCTACTGAATTTCAG
>NW_008600705.1:37337-38446 GCF_000691845.1 Merops nubicus
ACTGCAGCCTTTAGACTCCTTCAAAAGACGCATGAATGAGTAGACCCCCAAAGTGTGCTCAGGTAGAAATAACTTCCTTAAGTAAGTGTCTTCAGATCAGGGCTGTCCTGCTAGCAGCAGAATGTTATCACGTGGGCATTACCTTTAAACCTTTCCAGGAGGTTTCTCTTCCACACTCCTTGCAGCTCTGCCAGCTCAGGGTATCACACGCTTAGTTTAAGAGCTTGTTCACACAAGGCAGAGAGGGAACTGGCAAGTGTAAGATGAAAAAAAAACACTTAAAATCTCAGAACAAAACCAAACCTACCTCAGGAGCCTCTATCCCCGGAATTTGAGGCACAGTCAGGATTTTTGATCTAACAGGATCTTTGGGCAGAAGTTCTCTGGGCCTGTGCTCTGATGGAGTTGTGTCTTATCAGGATTTCTCCCAAGCCTTTAGTATCTCCCTGTAGCTGCACATTCTGTGGATTAGGACTGCAACACAAGCACCTTTTGTAAGCCCTGAGCACATAAAAGCTTCCTGGGAGGTTTCCCTTCACTACGTTTCACCTCAATCTGGAAACAAACCTGAGAGAATCACAGGAAGACATTTAAACCACGTGAAGATGCTGATGAATCTATTCCCAGGAAGAATGTCATCCTAAGATTTTTCTCCCCTCCATAAATATCACAGAAATTCATAGAGAATTAAACTCAGCCACTGATATCCAGCATGATTTCAGTGGCTCTGACAAGAAAAGTGTTATATAGGATGAGTTTTAGGTTTTAAGGTTAGAATATTTTTTGATATTTTGTTTATTTATTATTAGAGTATTTTTTATTTAATATGTAGTGTTTAATTGTTATTAATTTTGTGTTGTTTGTTATTTGAATTGGTGGTAAATTAAGTGTTTATGTTTATTGGTGTTTATAATGTTAGTTTAATTTTATTGATATTTGGTAAGGTTATTAGGATAGTTTCTTTAGGGTGAAGAGGAGTTTTGGATGTATTATAGGGGTTTTTTGGGTTTTTCATTGTTTTTTGTAGGTAAAGATGGGGAAAAAAGTGTTAAATTGTGGCCAGTTGTTTATATTTTATTTAGTGTTTATTGTGGTGATTGTGTAATTTA
>NW_008600706.1:0-1849 GCF_000691845.1 Merops nubicus
TGTTTCCTGGGGGCCCTGGCACTCAGGGGCCTAACATCTGGATCAGGGTCAGGATTGTCACCGGAGAGGGGCCAGAAAAGCTGCCCAGCATCACTGACAGCGTGGCCGCCGAACAGCCGGGCAGCATCGCCCTTCGGCACCTGAGGATGGGCACCGTTCCCAAGGGCAGGACTCAGCCCCCTACTGGCCCAGAGAGCATGGCCTCTGACCCCACCTGCCTCCTGGACCACCTCTGGGACTACATAGCCCAGGTGGACGAGACCTGGCTGCTCTGCAGGGTCTGCCAAGCCTTCTGGCTACCCTGCGTGACTTGGCTTCCACTTGGCCTCTGGAGAAAGGGGAAGAGACCCCGGAGACAGGTGAACATCTGAATTCAGCCACCAAGGAAAGGACTGGGCTGGGGGGCCAAGGAGACTTGCAATGAAAAAACCAAACCTGGCCTGGGGAAGAAATCCTCAGCAGGACCCAAGAGGCACTCTGTCTCTTCCCCATGGACAAGCCCAGTCGCAGGGCTGGAATCCTCCGGAAGTATCCAACACAACCTGGGGCCTCCCAGACAGAGGTTTCCTCAGCCCAGCGTGCTGCCCGGAGCAGTCCCGTGAGGCTGGACTGTTGCGGGGAGCCCGGAATCAAAGACAGACTTCACAGAAGGTTCATCAGCCTTCCGCTTTAATGCACACGAGCTCCTGTATTTCTACACTTAGTAACTGATCACGCATAGCTCTACACACTCGGGTTGGTTAACACTGCATAGCCACGCGCTTGACCCGTATCCCAATAGGTTAACTGTCACTGTCCACGCGCTGTGGCATTTCCAGGGTGGTCCCTGCTTGCGGTTTCCTACCATGGCTTTGATCTGCGCTGCTGTGCTGTCACCCTTCTCCTTCCTGCCTGTGGCTCAAGGACCCCATGCCCTCGCCGTCTACATCCGGTCTTTCATCATATCCTTCATAGCCTGGGTTGCGCATAAAAGCCTCTAGGATGCCGTTTTGTGACGCAGTTAAAATTCCCTCTACACTAAAAATGCATCTTTGGCTGAAGATCTAGGCACAGCTCCTCCTCACTGAGAAGGTCAGGGGGCAGCCCAGATCCCACGGGACACTGTCCCACTCCCCTGCTGGGTTTGGCATCCGCCGGCTGTCATTATCAACACCTGAACCCTGGGATCGCTGCAATTCAACCTCTGCCGTTGAGGGTCATTGAGATACCGATTCCAATATGGAGGATGCTGTAAATGGCGTTTATTGCATTGCTGTGATTGCTTATATATGACAAGCCACGCCCACAATGCCCCTCGCGGGCAGTCTAGGCCTTCCGTTACATTGCGAGCGATCCCTGCCTAGGGCAGGCTCTGCTTACCACAACAGCCGGTGAGCACAGCAGTGGGAACAGCAATCCCCCAAACCCGCCTACAGCGGTCCTCCCCAGCCCCATCCCAGCCTTCCTCGACTGCTGGGCAGGCAGAGAAGGGCATTGTGACATCACAGAGCCTTGCGTGGCAACACACTCCGACCCGGTACCTAAGGAGCACTCGCAAGTGCAGACCTGCAGAGCGAAGGCTCGGTTCAGGTGGTCTCTGTCTGAACTCTGCTCGAGGAGACAGCCCAAGCCAGCTCCCTCACTGAGAACTTTTCGTTGCTCTGAAAGACCACGATGTGGCTCCGCCTGGTTCTCCCCCTGACCATGGCCCTCTGCACCGTGTGCCTGTTTCCTGGGGGCCCTGGCACTCAGGAGCGTGACACCTGGATCAGGGTCAGGATTGTCACTGGAGAGGGGCCAGAAAAGCTGCCCAGCATCACTGACAGCGTGGCCGCCGAACAGCCGGGCAGCATCGGCCTTCGGAACACCC